>NW_023330547.1:0-133655 GCF_011100685.1 Canis lupus familiaris
TTTCAAATCTGATGTCATCAATAGCTGAGACTCCGTCATAAATGCCAAGACTGACTTTATCTAGTGACAAATGGAAGGGCTGAGTAAGGCGTCCAAGCTGAATAGTGGCCTGTGACCACTGGTTGCCCTGGTTACACAATACTCTCCAGAGTACTGTAGAGTCGTTGGAATCTTCCACATGTAGCTGTAGCTCAGCTGCTCCCACTGACAGACCATGGTCATAAAACCTGAAAAAGAACAAACACAAGGAATGGAAATGATTTATTGCATAGACTAAATATTTAACTTATAGGCTCTTCCACTCAGTCAACCGTTGATTAATAATTAGCTACAATGGACGCCTTTATTCTTGCAGTAATCATTGCTGCTCATATGCGAGAGCTTATCTGCTGAGGTGCATACTCTGGCTCCAGGACCCTGGGAGCCTTTCTCAAGGAGTTCCATCTAGAACAGAGGAGGCAGAGTTAATTAAATTATAATCCACTGTTGGAGGGAAAGAGTCTCTTTCATCTAAAGAAAGACACAACAAATACTGATAATGTGCTTCTAAGTAAAATGCTAATTGTATAAATATAACAGTACCTATTTTTAAAGGCAAACCAAGGGCAAATCATAAAGTCTAACAAGTGCAGAAGTACGCCTGCAACCACCGGGTTGCTGGGGTAGCTGACCACAGTTTTTAGTATTTACCAGAAGGAAAGTATGCATCCAGGTCCTGCCTGGCTAAACGTTGGGCTCTGGAGTTTGGCAACTTGTGACAAGCTTCTGCTTTCTTCAGAATGAACATAAATGCCCTATAGATACAAATACAAATTGTAAGTTAGCCGACTGAGTTGAGGCACCTGCCTCTTAACCTTGTACTAAGCTCTGTGTCTGACTAAAATTAAGACTATACAATCAAAAATCAATAAATATGATGAGTCAAATTTGCTCTTATGAAAACTAAACTAGTATCTACCTCCAGGTTGAAAATCATGCAAAAAGTTAATAATTTAAGTGAATTCAGCCAAAAGCATATCTATACTCCCTCCCCACCACCCTTAAAGGAGTCATTTCACACTAACAACATAAACGTAATTGACACTATTTAGCTATTTGTCACACTATTTGTTGCAGTAACATAGAGCTTTAAATGCTTATCTTTCTCTTAACAGGCCTGACCAAGGGTGAACAAAAGCCTCTCCTTGCTTATTACCTTCAGTTGTGTTGGGAGTATGATCCCTAGGTGGAGCCTGTTGCTCAAATTCAGCCAAAAGGTTACTTCTAGAGTTCCTACCCAATCAAAATGGTCACCACTAATTGCTTCAAACCAACCACAGCTATCTGCTTCAAAGTCACATTTGGAGCCTGAAAAAACAAAATGTGACTCCTAGGATGGCTCTCCGGAGTATTCATATACTTTAGAATCGTAAAGCTCAACTGAAATCACCTTGTTATACTTCTCTAAGTACATTAAAGGATACATTTGAGGAAAAAATGGATCCTATCTGATCTGAAAGAAATAAAAACCAGAGTTGTGCTTTCCATACTGAAAAATTAATAAAGCAGAATTATCAATTTAAGAAATTACATTTTTACCAAATAATTTTTCAAAGAAACATCATTATTCAGCTATATTGAGTATAGAATTGCCAAGGTCTACCTAATTTATTCGATACTCATGTTATTTCTCTGCCACTATGACATTATTTGGAAGACTTCATTGTTCCTACAGATTATTTTATACTAAAATATGAAAAGTAGCTACTTCAAAAAGATTAAAATTTGAAAAACCAAGATTATTATAATTAATATTACATTCACCACCAATTTTGTAGAGCTTAATATTTCCCAAAGTATTATATGCATTGCATAATATTTATAGGGCAGAATAATTTGACCCACTTTTCAGGAAATAGGTAAGAAATAGTTAATTTCCACAAAGCCATTAGAAAAGAGGAGAGAAAGGCAGGACTGAGAAGTTATAATAATAGTATGAATTATAGCTAATATTTAAGAGATACCTATGTCATAGACCCTGTACTAAACACTTTATATAGATCCAACTTTCACAATAGCCCAAGGAAGAAAGGAAAGTTCAGGGAAGTTATTAATCTAACTAAGGTCATAGAGTTAGGAAACTATGTAAATGGATTGAAATCCAAAGATTTTTCACTCCAATGATAATTATGACAAGTTAGGGGAAAAATACTAAGAATATTTAAAACTACATTTTTATAGGCCATCTCTGTTTATAAATACATAATATATAAATAACTCAAATATACCTAGATTTCAGTGGTTTCAAAGTATGTAGTTGCCATTTCAATCCCTGAGAAAGTAATGCTTTTGATTCCTTTTTCAGACAATTAAAAAAAAACAAAGGGGGACACCTGAGTGGCTCAGTGGTTGAGCATCTGCCTTCGGCGCAGGGCATGATCTCAGGTCCAGGGATCAAGTCCCACATCAGGTTCCTGCGGGGAGCCTGCTTCTCCCTCTGCCTATGTCTCTGCCTCTCTGTCTCTCATGAATAAATAAAATCTTAAAAAAAAGGATCCAGGAGTTCTTTTACGAAAATACAGAAAGAAAACAAGTTATTGCTACTATGGAATAGCTATCACACATAGTTACCTGGAAAGGGAGCCTTATTGTCTATTGTCTGCTATCCAAGGAGATACCAATGTAGAAATAAATGAATATACTAATGGTGGTAAAATTTCAGAAACCACTGTGGCAATTTTCTAGTTTTAATTAGATAAAGATCCATCAAAGACCAGCAATTTTTAACAGATGCTTTGCTGCTAAAATTTAAATATGCCTATCTAATATACTGTGTTCCCAAATATTTAGATTTCTATACACATTTTAAAAACTCACCTCAGCTGTTCAGAGATGTAATAAACCAGCTGAAATTAATTTAGCTAGCTGTTAACCAAATATACACTTCATAAGAACAGCTATTAAAAATTCTGTATGTCGGGACGCCTGGGTGGCTCATCAGTTGAGCAACTGCCATCAGTTCAGGTCGTGATCCCAGGGTCCAGGATTGAGTCCCACATTGGGTTCCCTGCAAGGAGCCTGCTTCTTTCCTCTGCCTAAGTCTCTGTCTCTCTCCGTGTTGTTCATAAATAAATGAATAAATAATCTTAAAAAAACAGTCTTTTCTGACTTAGAGATATAATATTCTGGGTAAATTTTAACAATTGAGGTTCAAAGATTGTTCACTTTTCTGGAGCCTCACTATTGACTTTCTTAATTATCATCATTATCAGAAACAGCATAATTTGCAAGAACCATAGTTATCACTACTTCAGGGTTTATTGTATACCAAGCTTTGTGCTAGAAGCTGTTATGCTCATCATAGGATATCTGTTGACATAGTTTCTTTTTTAATGTTTTAAGATATTATTTATTTATTCATGAGAGAGGCAGAGACGTAGGCAGAGGGAGAAGCAAGATTCCCACAGGAGCCTGATGCAGGACTCGATCCCAGACCCCAGGAATCATGCCCTGAGCCAGAGGTGGACGCTCAACCACTGACCCACCCAGGTGTCCCTGACATAAGTTTCTAAAACTTATTTGTCTATTTCTATTTCTATGGATATGAGTAAAAAACCTAGTGACTCTATAGCAGCTTTTAATTATTTTCAGTAAAATTACTCTTGTTGCCACTATTAGTTATATAAATATAATTATAGTAGCTACCCCCAAGGAAAGGATGTTAGGGGGATATTTGGTAGAAAGACACACAGGTCCATCACCCTACACTATCACTGTCACGTTGAGAGCTTTCACTAGGAGAGAAGAAATTAAATTTATGTAGGAGCCAAGGAACCTTGGCAGGGTGATGGATACAGAATCAGATGGTCTTATATCAGACTCACTGTTAGAACTTCTTTGATGGTTTGAGATGATTCCTACAGAGAATCATGTATAAGAAATAAACATGAAATGAGCAAAGCACTGGAGCTGATAATTTGGGTCTCATGCAAAGACTTAAAAATTTAAAGAAGGGTACTCTTTGATATATACCCAAAGGAGCCCAAAACACATCCACACAGAAACCTGTACATGGCAATTCCTAACTGCCAAAACATGGAAGCAAAAAAAAAAAAAAAAGTCCCTCAATAGGTGAATGGACAAACTGTACTATACCCAGACAGTGGAGTGTTATTCAGCACTAAAAATAAATGAGCTATCAATCCATGAAAAGCCATGGAGGAAACTTAAATGCATATTACTAAGTGAAAGAAACCAGGCTGAAAAGGCTCCATACTGTAGGCTTTCAACTATTTAACATTCTGGAAAAGGCAAAAATATGAAAAGAGTAAAAGGAGGAGTGGTTGCCAGAATTTAGAGGTGGGGGGAAGGCTGATGATGTGATTCACAAGAGTATTTTCAATACAAGAGCAATGTCATGAAAATACTATGTATGATACCATATTGACAAATAGATTTTACCACACATTCTTCCAAACCCACAGAATGTATCACACCAAGAGTGGATCATACTGGGCTTTGAGTAATTATGATGTATCAGTGTCGAATCATCAGTTGTGGCAAATGCCCCCCTCCCCTGCCCGCTGGGAAATCTGATGTAGGAGACGCTCTCTCTCTCTCCCTCTCTCTCTCCCTCTCTCTCTCTCTCTCTCTGTGTGTGTGTGTATGTGTGTGTGTGTGTTTAGGGCAGGAGAGGTATGTGGGAAATCTCTACTTTTTCCTCAACTTTTCTGTGACTTGAAAACTGTTCTGAAAAAAAGTCCTAATAATTAATTAGTTGAGCTGCTGAAGAAAAGTCTGAGCTAGCAGAGGTTATTTCATGAAGTTTAAGGAAAGAAGCCATCTCTATGACATAAAAGTGCAAGGTGAAGCAACAAATGCTGATGCAGAAGCTGCAGCAAGGTATCCAGAAGTTGTAGCAAAGAGAATTAATGAAGGCAGCCACACTGAACCGCAGATTTTCAATGTAGATTAACAGCCTCATAGTGGACGTTAGGACTTTCATAGCTAGAGAGAAGTCAATGTCTGGCCTTAAAGCATCAAAGGACAGGCTGACTCTCTAAGTTAGGGGCTAATGTAGCTGATGACTTTAAAGCCAAAGCCAATGCTCATTTACTGTTATGAAATTCCTAGGGCCCTTCAGAATTATGCTAAATCCCTTCTATCTGTGCTCTATAAATGGAACTGCAAAGCCTAGATGACCGTACATCTATTTATGACATGATTTCTTGAATGTTTTAAGTCCACTGTTGAACTGACTGCTCAGAAAAAAAAAAGATTCGTTCAAAATATGACTGCTCACTAACAACGCACCTGGGCACCCAAGGGCTTTGACAGAGAGGTACAGTGAGATTAATGCTGTTTTTCTACCTCTAATACAACATCCATTCTGCAGCCCATGGATCAAGTGGTCATTTTCAACTTTCAAGGCTTAATATTTAAGAAACACATTTCATACAGCTATAGATGCCATAGATACTGATTTCTCTGATGGATGTGGGAAAAGTCCATTGAAAGCCTTCTGGAAAGGACTGACCACGCTAAATGCTATTAAGAACATTTGTGATTCGTGAGAAGCATTCAAAATATCAACAGAAATAGGAATTTGGAAGAAGTTGACTCTAAACCCCAGGGATGACTTTGAGGGGCTCAAGACTTCAGTGGAGGAAATAACTGCAGATGGGGTGGAAACAGCAGGAGAACTAGAATTAGAGGTAGAACCTGAAGTTGTGACTGAACTGCTGCAATCTCATAATAAAACTTGGATGAAATAAGTCAGTTAGAAAAAGATCAATACCATATCATCTCTCTTATATGTGGAATTTAAGAAATAAGACAGATGAACATAGGGGAAGGGAAAACAAAAAAAGAAGCAAACCACAGGAGACTCTTAGCTACAGAGAACAAACTGAGGGCTGCTGGAGGGGAGATGGGTGAATTGGGTGATGAGTATTATTGGTTGCACTTGTGATGAGCACATGATTTTATACATTAGTAATGAATCACTGTACTCTACTTCTGAAACCAATATTGAACCACATGCTAACCAACTAGAATCTAAGCAAAAACTTAAAATTTTTAAAAAAGTACTAATGCCAAAAATGATGCCTTTAAAAGTGGGGGGAAAAACTTGAACAGATTAGGAGTTGCTTCTTATGGATGAAAAAAGAATATGATTTCTTGAGACGTAACCTATTCCTACTCCTGGGAAAGAATCTGTAAAGACTGTTGAAATGGCAATAAGGGATTCAGAATATTACATAAACTTAGTTGATAAAGCAGCAGCAAGGTTTGAGAAGACTGACTCCAATTTTGAAAGAGGTTGTACTGCGGGTAAGATGCTATCAAATAGCACCATATCCTACAGAGAACTGTTCATGAAAGGAAGAGCCAATTGATGTAGCAAATTTCATTGCTGTCTGATTTTAGCAAATTGGCACAGCTACTCCAACCTTCAGTGACTACCACCCAGACCAGGCAGCAGCAATCAACGTAGAAGCAGGACCTTCCACCAACAAACAATTATGACTCCTTGAAAATTTGTATGATAGAATTTTCTAACAATAAAGTACTTTTTAATTAAGGTATGTACATTGTTTCTTTAGACATAATACTACTGCACACTTAACAGGCTAAGGTATAGTGCAAACATAATTTTTATATGCACTGGAAAAGCAAAGAATAGATTTTATTGTGATACTTGCTTAGCTGCAGTGGTCTGGAACAAAAACCACAATATCTCTGAGGCGTAGCTATGATAACTGTAAGTCCACTAGGTTAAATCTCCCTGTTTATCTCTCTTTCTTGCTAGATTTCATGACCCTCCTTGAAAGTTACATGAAGGAGGACAAAAGTTATTTGAGTGTTCTAGTACATTGAGGTTCTACTTTATTGATTTGATTAAGCAGAGGTTATTATAAGCTTTAAATACATTAAAACTATGCATACTATTTTAGAATATGTTCTCTACTCATCGTATTTCTTTGAGCTTCAGGCTTTTTCACGCATTCAAAAGGAGTTATAATAATTTTGGAGTTGTAATGTTAAAATAACTGTAGTCTTCATCAAAAGTTAATATTCATTAGTTATTTAAAGCATAAAATAGTCAAATATTTGTAAAAGTACCATGAAATAAAAAAGACTGCTATATGAATAAATAGATGAAATCTTTTAAAGGAACACCAATGCACAAACAGTAACACTTTACATTCAAAATTATTGCATTTGAAGTAGCAATTATTAATTACATTATTCTACACATGGTTTTAAGGGTCTCCTGTAATCTGACCAGCAGAGGTACTATTGGGACATAATTCTCCAGGGTCTCTCATGTTTCTGCATGTCCTATAAGCTGAGCCATTAACTGCCCCTTTGTTCCAGACCATCCTTTTAAGGATATTAAAATAGTAAATGCTCATGAAAAATAGAGGTAGTGACTCCATCTATAAGAGAGGGCAAATTATTATCTTGTATAATATAATAAGGAAAATGTACTCCTCTTAAACATAGGTCAGACACATTTGCTTGAATCCCACTATAAGATTTGGGTTCCATAAACACAGGCTTTCTTAGCTGTGATGCATACCTATTTCTCATGCATATCAGCCTGGGCCCCTCTGAGCTGCTCCTGGGACTCAGGGAGCAAGAGGAACTAAGGCAAACAGGACATTTATGCTGGGTGTTACACCATTAATAATGAATCCTTTAGTCTCTGAACCAGAAGTCTCACCTATTTTGGCAGCATCCATAGAACTACACAGGCTAACTTGCTAGCTTATAAGTAAAGTTTCAGACTCTTCACATTTCTCAACACATCCTACATTAAATATTATGTATATACATATAAAATACATATATATATATATATATATATATATATATATATATATATATATATAGTGCTCACCAATAGGGAGCCTAAATCTAGCACGGGAAATTTATAAACAGGAAATTATGACAACAGAATAACAAGTACTCATTCATTCACTCTTCATTCACTTGACAAAGATGTACTGCGTACACACTATATGTTTGGCACAGGTATAGAGTCTTCTAAGAAGACAGAAAAGTAAAATGGGGAAAAGAAAACAGAAAAAAATCTCTGTCTTCATGGCATTTAAATAATGTGAGTGAGAAAGGTAGGGATACTAGGTGAGATATTGAAAAACAAAAGAAATAGGTAAGACATATATAATTCATTTAATGATAATAAGGCAAAAAAAAAAAGAGAAAGGAATAGAGCATGACAGAGTAGGGTTGAAAATTCACAGATGGTGATCAAGGGAGGTGTCCTAGAAAACCTGACAACTAGGTAAACTCAGAGCAATCACTTTAATTTTTTGGCCTTAATTTTGAGGTATTGGAAACAATTAGGGATGCTTTAACAAATTCTGACTTAATCCCATCCCCATGGCTACTGTACTGAGAAAAGATAAAAATAAGGTGACATCAGCAAGAAAAGGAGATTTCAAAAATTCCGATAAGGAATGATAATGGTCTGGACCAGGGAGGTAATGAGGAGATAAAAACGAGGCATTCTGGTTATATTTTAAAGGCAGACATGATAGAAATAACTGGCATCAGTTACAAAATGTAAAAAAAAAGATGAATCCATATGATTTTGAAGTCTTTGACCCGAGCATCTGAAACAATGGCAACGGGGGCGGGCCAGGATGCAAAGGAGTGGGGTCCTCCACACACCGGCCCCACCAACACCCCTAGATAACTTTCAAACCATCCTGAACACCTCAAATTCGAACTGAGATGTAAAGAACGCTACAGAGAGAAGGCTTTTCGCTTCTGACAAGGCAGGAAGGCGGAAAACAATAAAATAAAAAAGAATCCGGTGGGGGAGGGCCGCGAGGAGCCGCCGAGGCCGGGGAGAGCCTCGGGACAGGGCGCCCCGCCCGGGAAGCGGGCACGTTGACAATCCCCACGACTCTTCCCGGACGGAAAGGCGCTCAGCAGGGACCCGGGCGGGATCCCGGGGCGCCGGGGAGAGCGCGCCCCACAGCCGCCCATCTCCGTAAAGGGCCGGAGCGCGCCCCGCGGGGCCTGGGGGAGCAGCCGGAGGGTCGGGCGGGGCTCCGGGCGGAGGGGGCTCCCCGGGAGCGCGACTCCAGCGGCGCAGGCCCCGGACCCCAGGCCTCCGGGGGACACAGCCGGGATCCTGCGCTGCCCCGGGACGGGCCGAGGCGGGGAGGGCCCAGGACAGCGAGGACGCTCCTGCTCCGGCGCCCCGACCTGTGCAGATCGGCGCCCCCGCCCCGGGAGCACCCAGGCCCCTGCGGACTGGGAGCCGCGGTGGTCACGGCGGGAGCGGACTCCAGGGCTGGGGAGACCTGGCCGCCGCCTGTGGGGTTGTCCCTCCTGGTGTCACCCTGTGCCTGGGAGAGGCGGGGCTGCCAGGGGACAGGGGCCTCACCGGGGCAACAGCTCCCCCTGAGCCCTACACCCGGCAGGGGGGCGGGGCAGCGCCCAGGTGCACACACCTGCGAGTCAGCACAGCAGCCCCTCCCCCGAAGACCAGCTGGAAGGTCAGGGCAAGAGCAAGTTCACCGAGCAGCACTGGAAAGCTCCAGGGCAAGTCCAGGGATTTACACGATATAGAACCAGAGGGTACCCCTCCTATTTTTTTCCTGCCTATTCCACTACAACTTGTTTTTATATCAGACTGTAAATTTTCTTTTTTTTCCTCTTTCCCACCTTACTACAATATTTTACCAACTCTTCATTTTTAAGATGCTTCCTTTTTGACTTTCAAATTTCTACAATGACACGTCCTAGATATACTTTCCACTTCTAGATTCCCTACAACATACTCAATTTTGGGATATATACAAGATATGGTTTTTGTTTTGTTTTGTGTTTTCTCTCTGCCTCATTTTGTTCTACAATGGCACAAGTTCATACCTTCTAAACCATGCCAGCATGCACCCAGAACCAAGTGGTATACCGTGCTGGTTCATTCTGTGAGATTATACTCTCTCTGCATTCCCATTCTGCCCCCCTCTTTTATTTCATTTATGTTTTGGTGGTCATTGGTGGGGCTCTCTACATGTATTTCTGGTTTATATAAATTTAGAACTGAGCATCTTCTAACATACAGAACTTAATATACTCAGAACCAAGAGGATCAACCTCTAGGACCCCTCAGGTAGACTACGTTCTCCCTCCACTACAACTTCGTCACCACCACCATCTCCCTTTTTTCTTTTCTTTTTTCTCTTTTTCCTCTTTTGTTTTTTGTTTTGTTTTATTTTATTTTATTTTTTTACTTTTTCCTTCTTCTATGGTATTTTTGGCCTTTATCTTTTATTGCTTTGTTTAAAAATTTATTTTTCACTTTAGTGGCCCTTTCCTTTAATTTTGTTCTCATCTTCGTTTTCATTTTCTGGTCTCTGACCTCATCAGAATCATCTACGGTGAAATTTACTTAGGTCGTGACTGATATTCCTGACTCAGCCCGTTCACACAGCCACTGTGCACTGAACAAAATGACTAGAAGAATTAACCACAAAAGAAAGAAGCGAAACAGTACTCTCTGTAACAGAGTTACAGAAAATGGGTTACAATTTGATATCAGAAAGCCAATTCAGAAGCCCAATTATAAAGCTCCTGGTGGCTCTGGCGAAAAAAAAGCATAAAGGACTCTAGAGACTTTGTTACTACAGAATTTAGCTCTAATCAGGTTGGAATTAAAAATAAATTAAATGAGATGCTAGCCAAACTGATGTCCTAACAGCTAGGGTTAATGAGGGGGGGAGAGTGAGTAACATAGAAGACAAGGTGATAGCAAGGAAGAAAGCTGAGGAAAAAAGAGAAAAACAATTTAAAAACCATGGGGAAAGGTTAAGGGAAATAAATGACAGCCTCAGGAAACAACTGGGGTTCCAGAAGACGCCAAGAGGGAGAGAGAACCAGAAAGTATATTTAAACAAATAATAGCTGAGAACTTCCCTAATTTGGGGAGGGAAACAGGCATTTAGAGCCAGGAAATAGAGAGGTCACCCCCCAAAATCAATAAAAACTGTTCAACACCTTGACATTTAATAGCGAAACTTGCAAATTCCAAAAATAAACAGAAAATCCTTAAAGCAGCCAGAGACAAGAGATTCTTAACTTATATGGGGAGAAATATCAGATTAACAGCAGACCTCTCCACAGAGACCTGGCAGGCCAGAAAGGGCTGACAGAATATATTCATGGTACTAAATGAGAAGAACATGCAGCCAAAAATATTTATTCAGCAAGGCTGCCATTCCAAACAGGAGGAGAGATAAAGAGCTTCCAAGATAGGCAAAAACTGAAAGAGTATGTGACCACAAAACCAGCTCTGCAAGAAATATTAAGGGGAACACTGTAAAAAGAAGAGGACACCCAAATAAATAATCCCTAAAAACAGAGACTGAATAGGTATTACGGTGACACTATATTCATATCTTTCAATAGTTTCTCTGAACATGAATGGGCTAAATGATTCCATCAAAAGACACAGGGCTTCGGCCTGGAAAAAAAATAAAATTAAAAAACCCATCTATTTGCTGTCTACAGGAGACTCATTTGAGAGCTAAGGACACATCCAGTCTGAAAATGAAAGGGTGGAGAACAAGTTACCATTCAAATGGTCCTCAAAAGAAAGCAGGGGTAGCAATCCTCACATCAGATAAATTAAAGTTTATCCGAAAGACTGTAACAAGAGATGAAGAGGGACACTGTATCATACTTAAAGTGTCTATCAAACAAGAATACCTATCAATCATGAATATTTATGCCCCTAATGTGGGAGCTGCCAAGTATATCAGTCAATTAATAACCGAAATAAAGACACACTTAGATAATACACTAATAGTGGGAGGCTTTAACATGGCACTTTCTGCAAATGACAGATCTTCTAAGCACAACATCACCAAAGAAACAAGGGCCTTAAATGATACACTGGACCAAATTTCACCTATATATACAGAATTTTGCATCCAAATGCAACTGAATACACATTCTCCTTAAGTGCATGTGAAACTTTCTCCAGAATAAACCACATACGGGGTCACAAATCGGGTCTCAGCCAATACCAAAAGATTGAGATTGTCCCCTGCATACTTTCAGACCACAATGCTTTGAAACTAGAACTCAATCACAAGGAGATATTTGGAAGAAACTCAAACACATGGAAGTTAAAGAGTACCGTGCCAAAAGATGAAAGGGTCAACCAGGAAATTAGAGAAGAATTAAAAGATTCATGGAAACTAATGAAAACGAAGACACAACCTTTCAAAATCTTTGGGATACAGCAAAAGCAGTCCTAAGAGGGAACTACATCACAATACAAGCCTCCCTCAAGAAATTGGAAAAAATTCAAATACACATGCTAATCTTGCACCTAAAGGAACTGGAGAAAGAACAGCAAATAAAACCTACACCCAGCAGAAGAAGAGAGTTAATAAAGATCTGAGTAGAACTCAACGAAATAGAGACCAGAAGAGCTGTAGAACAGATCAAAAAAACCAGGAGTCGGTTCTTTGAAAGAATTCATAAGATAGATAAACCATTAGTCAGCCTCATTCAAAAGAAATTAGAAAATATTCCAATTATAAAATCATGAATGAAAGGGGAGAAATCACAATCAATACCAATGAAATACATACAATTTTAAAAACGTATTATGAGCAGCTATATGCCAATAAATTAGGCAATCTAGAAGAAATGGACGCATTTCTAGAACACCACAAGTTACCAAAACTGGAACAGGAAGAAATAGAAAACCTGAACAGGCCAATAACCAGAGAGGAAATTGAAGCAGTCATCAAAAACCTCCCAAGACACAAAAGTCCAGGGCCAGATGGCTTCCCATGGGAATTCTATCAAATGTTTAAGAAGAAACAATACCTATTCTACTAAAGCTGTTCCAAAAGATAGAAAGGGATGGAATACTTCCAAAATCATTCTATGAGGCCAGCATCACCTTAATTCCAAAACAAAAGAGCCCACCAAAAAGGAGAATTTTACACCAATACCACTGATGAACTCAGATGCAAAAATTCTCGACAAGATACTAGCCAATAGGATCCAACAATACATTAAGAAGATTATTCGCTATGACCAAGTGGGATTTATCCCCCGGATGTATGACTGGTTCAACACTCGTAAAGCAATCAACGTGATAGATCATATCAACAAGAGAAAAAACAAGAACAATATGATCCTCTCAATAGATGCAGAGAAAGAATTTGACAAAATACAGCATCCATTCCTGAACAAAACCCTTCAGAGTGCAGGGATAGAGGGAACATTCCTCAGCATCTTAAAAGTCATCTAGAAAAGCCCACAGCAAATATCATTCTCAATGGGGAAACACTGAGAGCCTTTCCCGTAAGATCAGGAACAAGACAGGGATGTCCACTCTCACCACTGCTACTCAACATATTATTAGAAGTCCTAGCCTTAGCAATCAGATGACAGAAAGAAATAAAAGGCTTTCAAATTGGCAAAAAGAAGCCAAACTCTCCATCTTTGCAGATGACATGATACTGTACATAGAAAACCCAAAAGCCTCCACCCCAAGATTTCTAGAACTCATACAGCAATTTGGCAGTGTGGCAGGATCAAAATCAATGCCCAGAAGTCAGTGGCATTTCTATACACTAACAATGAGACTGAAAAAAGAGAAATTAAGGAATCAAACCCTTACAATTACACCCAAAAGCATAAGATACTAGCAATAAACCTAACTAAAGAGGTAAAGGATCTATACCCTAAAAACTACAAAATACTTCTGAAAGATATTGAGGAAGACACAAAGAGATGGAAAAATATTCCGTGCTCATGGATTGGAAGAATTAATATTGTGAAAATGTCTATGCTATCCAGGGCAATTTACATGTTCAATGCAATCCCTATCAAAATACCATGGACTGGGCAGCCCCGGTGGCACAGAAGTTTAGCACCGCCTGCGGCCCGGGGCCTGATCTGGAGACCCTGGATCGAGTCCCACCTCAGGCTCTCTGCATGGAGCCTGCTTCTCCCTCTGCCTGTGTCTCTGCCTCTCTCTCTCTCTCTCTCTCTGCATCTCTATGAATAAAAAAAAATACCATGGACTTTCTTCCCTGTGTTGGAACAATTCATCTTAAGGCTTGTGTGGAATCAGAAAAGATCCCGAATAGCCAGGGGAATATTGAAAAAGAAAACCAAAGCCAGGGGCAACACAATGCCAGATTTCAGCTTGTACTACAAACCTGTGGTCATCAAGACAGTGTGGTACTGGCACAAAAACAGACACATAGATCAATGGAACAGAATAGAGAACCCAGAAATGGGCCCTCAACTCTCTGGTCAACTAATAATTACCAAAGCAGGAAAGATTATCCACTGGAAAAATGAAGGTCTTCATTAAATTCTCTTCAATAAATGGTGCTGGGAAAATTGGACAGCCACATGCAAAAGAATGAAACTAGACCATTCTCTTAAATCATACACAAAGATAAATTCAAAATGGTTAAAAGATCTAAATATGATATTAGAATTCATCAAAATCCTAGAGGAGAACACAGGCAACACCCTTTTTGAACTTGGCCACAGCAACTTCTTGCAAGATACATCTATGAAGGGAAGGGAAACAAAAGCAAAAATGAATTACTGGGACTTCATCAAGATAAAAAGCTTCTGCACAGCAAAAGAAACAGTCAACAAAACTAAATGACAACCTACAGAATGGGAGAAGGTATTTGCAAATGACATATCAGATAAAGGGCTAGTTTCCAAGATCTATAAAGAACTTATTAACCTCAACAGCAAAACAACAAACAATCCAATCATGAAATGGGCAAAAGACATGAACAGAAATCTCACCAAAGAAGACAAAGACATGGGGATCCCTGGGTGGCGCAGCGGTTTCACGCCTGCCTTTGGCCCAGGGCGCGATCCTGGAGATCCGGGATCGAATCCCGCGTCGGGCTCCTGGTGCATGGAGCCTGCTTCTCCCTCTGCCTGTGTCTCTGCCTCTCTCTCTCTCACTGTGTGCCTATCATAAATAAATTAAAAAAAAATTAAAAAAAAAAGAAGACAAAGACATGGCCCACAAGCACATGGAAAATGCTCTGCATCACTTGCCATCAGGGAAATACAATTCAAAACCACAATGAGATACCACCTCAAAGCAGTGAGAATGGTGAAAATTAACAAGGCAGGAAACAACAAATGTTCGAGAGGATGTGGAGAAAGGGGAACCCTCTTGCATTGTTGGTGGAATGTGAACTGGTGCAGCCACTCTGGAAAACTGTGTGGAGGTTCCTCAAAGAGTTAAAAATAGAACTGTCCTATGACCCAGCAATTGCACTGCTGGAGATTTACCCCAAAGACACAGATGCAGTGAAAAACCGAGACACTTGCACCCCGATGTTTCTAGCAGCAATGTCCACAATAGCCAGACTGTGGAAGGAACTTCGGTGTCCATCAAAAGATGAATGGATAAAGAAGATGTGGTCTATGTATACGATGGAATATTACTCAGCCATTAGAAAGGATGAATATCATTTGCTTCAACGTGGATGGAATGGGATGGTGTTATGCTGAGTGAGGAAAGTCAATCAGAGGAGGACAAACATTATATGGTTTCATTCATTCAGGGAATATAAGAAATAGTGAAAGGGATTATAGGGGAGAGGAGGGAAAATGAGTGGGAAATATCAGAGAGGGAGACAGAACATGAGAGACTCCTAAGTATTGGAAACGAACGAGGGGTAGTGGAAGGGGAGACAGGTCGCGGGATGGGGTGACTGGGTGATGGACACTGAGGGGGGGCACTTGACAGGATGAGCACTGGGAGTTATATGTTAGCAAATCAAACTTCAATTAAAAATATTTTTAAAAAATGAAACAATGGAAACAGCATTTATGAAATGGAGAAGACTGTGAAGAAGTAGGTTTTGGGTGAGGGGGGAAACAGGACCTATGTTTTGGACATGCTATATTTAAGAAATTGTTAGGTATTCAAGTAATCATGTCTAGCAGAGACCTAGATATATTAATCAGTCTGTACCTCAGGTGAAAATTTCAGGCTGGAGATATAAATCAGAAAATAATCAAAGTGGCAAGAATAAGGCACAAAAATAAGAGAAAGATTAAGAGTGATTCCTAATGTCAAGGACATCAAGTCAAGTAGCTATTAAACTATCAATGTCAAAAGCTGGTGATAGGTTTGATGAAGGTTGAGAAGAGACCCCTGGATCTAAATCACTGGTGACTTTGATGAGAACAGTGTCTGCTTGATGGTAACAGCAAAGCCCTCACTAAAGTGAATTAAAAAGAAATTCTAAAGATAAAAGCTAAAGGCAATATATATAATTATTTTTAGGTATATATTTTGTAAAGGAAAGGGGAAAATGATGTGATAGCTGAGGAAGAATTAGGATGGAGAGAAAAACATTTTTTTTAAGATGTGAGATACAAAAACTGTCTTTAGGCCAATAGAAAAGTCTCTGGAGTCATGTCAGGCAGGCATGGGTTCTACTTACAGGAGAAAGGGGTGACAATTGCTGGGAGCATGGACAGTTTATCCAGGATAAAGGAGAAAAGAGAGTTTGTAGATAGGTTGAAGGCTTGTTGGAGCTTACTAAAATCTTTCTGATTGTTCCTATTTTCTCAGTGAAATAAGATATAAGATCATCAGCTGAGGCTAGGGACACGAACGCTGAAGATGGATATTAAAGACAGGAGAAAAATGTGCTATACCCTGAGGTAAATGGGTGAGTGAATGGAGTAGAGAAATACAATGATTCCTCGGAAGTACAAGAACAAAATTAAGGCAGTGATCATCCATATACAGTGAGGACAGACAACACTGCTTTGTTTTCTTCCCCAGCCACATTCAGCTGGGCAGCTGAGGGGGCTGAGAGGCACAGTTAATCTGTTAGTGCTGGGCAGCTCAGGTGGCTCAGCAGTTTAGCACTGCCTTCAGCCCAGAGTGTGATCCTGGAGACCCAGGATCGAGTCCCACATCAGGCTCCCTGCAGGGAGCCTGTCTCTCCCTCTCTCTCTGTCTCTTTGTGTCTCTCATGAATGAATAAATAAACCTTTTTATGAAAATCTGTTAGTGCTTTAGTGACTATCAAAGGACAACAAGGAAGTTGAAGGTCGACGTAAGGCAGTCATTCCAATATGAAGCAATGGAATTTAAACTGCCTAAGAAGGGAAGTCAGACATGAAAGGATGAGAGACACTGAAGTGTTGGTATGATCAGCAGATTGTAGGTACTGGTAACACTGGTATATTGATGGAATGGTAGAAACACAGGAAGAGAGCTAAAAATGGTAGGAAGTAGCTAAAAAAGGAAGATGGTTGCAGATTAGGGGTTCTAGTTACTGCTAAGAAAACACATACTACTTTTCATACAAAAGGGAGAATGACTCAGAAGGTGGAACCAAGAGTCCAGACAACAGAAGTAAGAACCCATATCTAACAACCAAATTAAAGAACTCCAGCTCAAGTTTTCCCAGCTACATTTCAAAACTGCTTTGAACCAATGACTTCTTTTTCTACCTTCCATTCTCCCTCTCCTTTTTAACTAAAATGTCAGGTGTTATCCTGATGTCAATCTTATGATTATATGTTAAGAATTTTGGAAGCAGATAACTTCTATAGTTAATTTCACAGGTCAACAGATGGAAGGAATTGTGTCTAGGAGATATACTACATTTACCTGATAATTTGCGTGATGATTTCTAGACTTACAGAGAGACTAGATTTAATTGAAGATTTGGGCTTTTTATTGTGGCTATAATGGAGTGAGGTCCTTGGAAATCATGGGAAAAGTTGAATGCATTTTGTATATGAGAGGAATCACAGGGACCAGCGATTAAATTACAGTAAGCAGATTTGTAACATAGCCCTCATGCTCTCCAACCCCTGCTGTTATAACATTATTAAGTTATGTTACATGGCAAAGGAGTTTTGCCAATGTAACTAAGGCTACTAATCAGTTGATCTTAAGATATGAAGCTATCTGTTTAAACTAACCTAATCAAATATAGTCATGACTACCATTATTAACATGTACTCATTAATGAAATTTCACAATCCAAATATAATTGTGAGATCCTGATGAGCCTGAGTTAATTTATATTTCCATATATACATATATGGAAATATGTGTATACATATATCACAATTTATGTATGTGTGTATATATAGCCCAAAATATATAGTGTATGTATGTATGTGTGTGTATGTGTGTATCCCAAAGAAGATAAATTTAGATTCTTGCTAACTCTGAAAATTTAAGAGACAGTGGCATCACCAAGATGCTGACATCGGTCATTTCTGCTTTATTCCCCTTCAGAAAAACAACTACTGATGAACAAGACACAGCTGAGAAAATCCTAGAATAGAGATGATCCTGAAACATCCCCTGCATCACAGAGACCAAGATAGACTGTATTAGAAGCGTAAGAGAAGCAACTCCATTCTGACTACTTTATCTTTCTCCCAGACAGGAGCAACACCACATGGAAAGGTCTTCCCTGAACCTCCAGTTCCCCCCAAAAGAAGAGAACTCAAGGGGACAATCAGCACCACCACCACTGCAGATTACTTCATGAGAGCCCCTACTCTGGTCTCGTGCCATGAGAATTGCAGGGGAAACTGTGAGGCTTGCAATAACCAACACACAGATCTTGGCAGATGCAATTCATGACTACAACTCCCCAAGTGATTAGTAATCCAAGTAGTGGCTCCAACCAGCAGCTTTGCTCATCACCAGAACCAAGTCTGGGACAAACTGTGACCAGAGAACTCACTGGAGTACATATCTGCTTGATTTGGGTTCTCATACAAGTTTTGCTGACTCTAGAAACTGTATCCAAGCAAGGAGTTGTAGCTCCATTTGCTGGGGAAACTGTCTTCTGGTCCATCTTGCCAGAGGGCACTGACAAGAAAACCTAAAAGCTGTATAGCTCAGCAATACTCCAACCAAGAGGTGTGTGGGTGGTTCGGACAGTCCCCGAGGCAAAGCCAGTACAGGGTATGAAAAATTCCCCTGCTGCACCCAGGCAGGGGAATTAATTCACAGCGAAGGCTGAGGGTGCATCATGGCCTCACCCATAAGAAAAACTCGTTTGGGGAACATGTGAGCAAGGCCAGGAGGCACCCCTCCCAACCCCACCCAAGCAAGTAACCTGAAACACAGCCACACCCACTGTGGCTCCCAGGCCCCATCTGACCAGAAGGGCTGGCAAGGATATCTGGAAGCTCTGTAACCAACAATGTGTAAGCCAATAAGCAGAAAGGCAGAGCTAACTGTCTAGAGCAAAGCCAGTACCAGGTGTCGAGGGGTGGCCTGCTGTACCTAGGCAGAGGAATTAACTCATAGCCAAGGTAGAGAGTAGCTTCTGGCTCTTACTGAGTCAAAAGACAGAAAAGCAGAGAAGCCTGGAGCAGCACCTCTCCATCCCATTCAGAAAAGGGAACTAAAACAGCCCCACCACTGAGGATAGCATCTCCCAGCCCCACCTGACCAGAAGGGCTGGTGAAAAAAGGGAGCTACAAAAAGCCAGCAATACTGTAGCCAAGAGACAGACAGGCATATACAACAGTGAGCAGAACAAAGCCAGTGGCTCATATTTGGCCAGGGAACTTGGGACACAGGTCAGGATAAGATAACACACAAAGAGCTTTATTGCCTTTAAAGGTGCCCCTCCCACTGCTCCTGGGCAGAGAAACTAATTCACGGCCCCAATTATATTAATATAGCCTTCAGCTTTTGTGACCTGGGAACCTAACAAGACCACATGGGGAGCTGCTGTACAGGCCATCCAAAAGCTCTGCTTCTAGCTGCACTTGAAAAGAGAGAACAGCCCATGGCTTTCTACATCTGCAGAGCAGATGACCAAGAAATTCAGTGCACACTCTTGTGTTGATTCAGGTACCCTCAAATGAGCCATGTGGACACTGGGTCCTCCCCTGTTAGTGAAGGGAAATGAATTTACAGCCCTGTCTACTAAATATAGTACCCAGTCCAGACCATCTAGTAAGCCAGATGGAAAATTCATGCAACTGGGGGGGGGGGCCCATCCTACAGATTTCCACCTCTTTCCCTATACCCAAACTTAGAGCTTGGAAAGTTGCCTTGCCAAAAACTAGACCATAATAGCGGGTACCACCTGCCCAGTGACCTAAACTGAGGTGACTATTGAAGATCTATCTCTGCCAAAGCAAATCTATAGAGTCTAGAAGAGGAGCCAAATTATTCAAGTGTGCAGATACCAATGTAAGAAATCAAAGATAACAAAATCCAAGTAAATATGAGACCATCAAAGGAAACTAATAGGGACGCCTGTGTGGCTCAGTGGTTGGGCACCTGCCTTTGGCTCAGGGTGTGATCCTGGATTCCCAGGTTCAAGTCCCGCATCAGGCTCCTTGCATGCAGTCTGCTTGTGTCTCTGCATCTTTCTCTCTCTCTCTCTCATGAATAAATAAATAAAATCTTAAAAAAAAAGGAATCTAATAAAGTTCTAAAAACTGACCCTAAAAAAAATGAAGATCTAGGAACTATCAGATTTATAATAATTTTCTTAACTTTAGGTAACTACAATAACATATAGACAATTAAATGAAATTAGGAAAATAATCCATGAAAACAACAAGAAGTTTGACAAAGAAATAGCAACCAGAAAAAAAACAACAAACCCAGAAATAAAGAGAAATCCTAGAGTTAAAAAAAATAGTAATTGAGCTGAAGTAGTTAATAGAATTTCAAAAGTACACTTAGCCATGCAGAAGGAAAGAATTAGTGACCTAAAAATATAAGACATAGAAAAATTATCCAGTCAGAGAAACAAAAAGATAAAATAAGAAAGAGTGAAAAAATCCTAAGGGACTCATAAATACAATGGGAATTCCAGGAAAAGAGAATGAGAAAGGGCAGAAGCAAACTGAAAGCAATAGTGGTTAAACATTTCCCAAACCTGGGAAGAGAAATGAACATACAGAACCATAAGGCTCAAAAGACTTGAAATAGGCTGACTTTGAAAAAGGCTGTACCTGAAATAGGCTGACTTTGAAAAAAGCTGTACCAAGAAGGATCAATTAAATTGTCAAAGCCAAAGAAACCATTTTAAAAGCATTAAGGAAAAAAGAGAAAAGTACATACACGGGAACTTCTATGACTATAAGCAGATTTCTCAACAAAGACTTTTTAGGGCAGGACAAAATGGGATGACATATTCAAAATATTGAAGAATAATTAAGAATTCTATACCCAGCAGAGCTGTCCTTTAGAAATGGAGAAATAAAGACTTTTCCAAACAAAAGATGAGGGAGTTCATTACCACTACACCTGCCTTCTAAGAAACACTAAGGGAATTAAGGGAATTCTGAGTAAAAGTAAAACATAAGCCTTATAAAAATATAAAAAGAAAGTATAGGGATGCCTGGGTGGCTCAGTGGTTGAGCGTCTGCCTTTGTGGTCCAGGGCATGATCCTGGAGTCCCGGGATCAAGTCCCACATCAGGCTCCCTGCATGGAGCCTACCTCTCTGTCTATGTTTCTGCCTCTCTCTCTCTGTGTCTCTCATGAATAAATAAATAAAGTTTAAAAAAAGAAAGTATAAAACTCACTGGTAATAGTAAACAGTTAAGGTTAGATTCTGTAATATGGTGATGGTGGTACATCATTCACTTACAACTCTAGTTTAAAAGTTAAAATAAGAAATTACCTAAAATATGAGAGGGAGAAGAAGTAGAAGTATCAACTTTAGGAATTTCAGGAAGTAAAGTTGTTATCAGCTTAAAATAGGGTTTGTGATTTTAAGATGTTTTATGTAAGCCCATGAAAACCACAAAGGAAAAAACTGTAGCAATCACACAAAAGAACAGGACAAAGAAGGCAAAGGATACTAGTACCAAAATACATTAAAACAAAAAAGAAAACATGGAACAATACATCTCCAAAGCAACTAGAAAACATTTAGACATGGAGAGAGAGGGAGAGACATGGGCAGAGGGAAAAGGAGGCTCCCCATGGGGAGCCAGATGCAAGACTCGATCACAGGACCCTAGGGTCACGCCCTGAGCCAAAGACATATGCTCAACCACAGACCACCCAGCATCCCAAAAGCAAGTTTTTAAAGGGCAAAAATAAGTCCTGATCTATCAATAGCTACTTTAAATGTAAATAATTCTCCAACCAAGACAGACAGAATAGCTAAATGAATTTAAAAGAGAAAGAAAGAAAGACCTAATATTTTAGCCTCAAAGACACACATAGACTGCAACTAAAGGGAAAGGAAGAGATATTTCAAGAAAATGGTAATGAGGAAAAAAAAAGCAGGAATAGCTGCATTTATATCAAACCAAGAGGCTTTAAAATCATAAAAAAGAGAGGCACCTGGGTGGCTCCATCAATTAAGTGTATGCTTTGGGCTCAGGTCATGATCCCCAGGGTCCCCAGCAGGGAATTTGCTTCTCCCTCTCCCTCTACCCCTACTCATGCTCTCCCTCCCTCTCTCAAGTAAATAAGTAAAATATGTGAAAAAAAGAAAAAAACAAAGTAAAATTATAAAAAGAGAGAACAAAAAGGTCATTATTTAATGATAAAAAGGTCAACACATCAACAAGATATAACAACTAGATATTTATGGAACCAACATCAAAGCATCCGAATAAATAAAGCAAAAAAGAACAGAGGTAAGAGACGAAATAAACACTAATACAATAACAGTTAAAGACTTTAACATGTTACGCTCAACAATAGTAGATTATCCAAGGAATCTATAAGTTAATAGCAGATTTGAACAATGCTAGAGGCCCAATGGACTTAGACGTATACAAAACATTCTGTGCAATAACAGCCAAACTCATTCTTCTTAAGTGCACATGGAACATTGTCTAGGATAGACTATATGGTAGGCCATAAAACAGGCCATACCAAATTTGAGAAAATTAAAACCATATCAAATATTTTTCTCTGACCACAATGATGTGAAAAGAAGTTGAGGGCAGCCCGGGTGGCTCAGCAGTTTAGCGCCGCCTTCAGCCCAGGGCGTGATCCTGGAGACCTGGGATTGAGTCCTGCATGCTGCTCCCTGCATGGAGCCTTCTTCTCCGTCTCCTGTGTCTCTGCATCTCTCTCTCTCTCTCTCTCATGAATAAATAAATAAATAAAACCTTTTTTTAAAAAAAGACGATAGAAGTAGAAAATAAGGAAAACAGGAAAATTCATGAATACTCAGAAATTAAATAACACATTCCTGAACAATCAATGAATCCAAAAAAAAAAATGGGGGAGAATAAAAGTTCCTTGAGACAAATGAAAATGGAAACATTACAAAAATTAAGGGGTGAAGCAAAAGCATTTCTAGGAGGAAAGTTCATACCAATAAATGTCTACATTAAAAGGCAAGAAATATTCCAAATAAATAACCTAACTCTATCCTTAATGAACCAGAAAATAACTGAGCCCAAAGTTAGCAAAGAAAATGGAAAACAATGAAGATTAGAGCAGAAATAAATGAAATGGAGAAATTAAAAACAATAGAAAAGTTAACCAAACTAAGAGTTGTTTCTTTGAAAAGATAAACAAAATTGATACATTTTAACAGGAAAAAAAAAGAATTCAAATTACAAAATTATAAGTGAAAAGGGAGATATTACAATGAATACCACAAAGGTACAAAAATTCATACAAGGTTACTACAAACAACTATACACCAGGAAACTGACAACTGAGAAGATATAAAAAAATGTCTTTGAAACATACAACTTACTAAAATGGCGTCAGGAATAAATAGAAAATAAATAGACTAATTACTAGTAAGGAGAGTGAATCAGAAAAGGAAGAAAGGAAGGAAGGAAGGAAGGAAGGAAGGAAGGAAGGAAGGAAGGAAACAGAGAACAAAGGAAAGAAAGAGAAAGAGAAAAAGAAAAAAGAAAAAAGAAAAAAGAAAAAAAAACAGAAAAAGAAGTTCCTATGAAGAAAAGTCTAGAACCAGATGGCTTCACTGGTATATTTTACCAAACTTCTAAGAATTAATATACCAATATTCTCAAACTTCTCCAAAAAAAACAAAAAGCAGAGAACATTCCCAATAAGCCTTATGAAGTCAGCACTATCTTCATGCTGAAAGACAGATGAGAACCCTACTAAAAAAGAAAACTATAGGCCAATATCCCTGATGATTATAAATGTGAACATTCTCAGCAAAATACTAGAAAAGATATCAGCAGCCTATTAAAAGGACCATTCACCATAATCAACTTGGATTTATCCCTGGGATGAAAGGATGGCTCAAAATATGGAAATCGATCAATGTGATACATCACATTAATAGAGTGAAAGAAAAGAATCCTATTATCATCTCAATAGACACAGAAAAAGCATTTGACAAAATCCAACAGTCATTCATGAAAAAAACAGTTAACAAATGAGATATGGAAGTAACATACCTCAAAATAATAAAGGCCATATTGACAAGCCCATAGCTGATGTCACACTCAATGGTGAAAGGTTGAAAGCTTTTCTTCCAAAATCAGGAACAAGATAAGGTGCCCACTCTCACCACTCCTCTTCTATATAGTACTAAAAGTCCTAGCTAGAGCAATTAGTCAACAAACAGAAAAGGCATCAGAATTCAAAAGGTAGAAGTAAAATGGTCTCTGTTTGCAAATAATATGTTTTTGTATAGAGAAAATCCTAAATATTCAACCAAAAAACTGTTAAAATAATCAACAAATTGAGCCCAGTTGTAAGACACAAAATTGACATACAAAATAAAATTTCTATAATAACAAATTTTCTGAAAAGGAAATAAAGAAACATATCCAATTTATAATTGCATGAAAAACAATAAAATACTTAGGAATAAATTTAAGGAAGTGAAAGATCTATGCTAACAACCGTAAGACAATGATGAAAGCAATTGAAGAAGACATAAATGAATGGAAAGATAGGGCAGCCCAGGTGGCTCAGCAGTTTAGTGCCACCTTCGGCCCAGGGTGTGATCCTGGAGACCCAGGATCAAGTCCCACGTTGGGTTCCCTGCATGGAGCCTGCTTCTCCCTCTGCCTCTGCCTGTGTCTCTGTTTCTTTCTCTGTATCTTTCATGAATAAATCAATAAAGTCTTTTAAAAAATGGAAAGGTATCCTATGTTACTGGACTGCAAGAATCACTATTATTAAAATGTCAATACTACCAAAAACCATCTATAGATCAATGCAGTCCCTATTGAGATTCCAGTGGCTTTTTTTTTTTTTTAGCAAAAGTAGAAAAAAAAAACCCTAAAATTTATATGAAGCCAAAAAAAAAAAAAAAAAAAAAAAAAAAGCAAAGAAATCCTGAGAAAGAACAAGGCATGAAGCATTATTGTTCCTGATTTTTTTAATATTTATTATAAAGCCATGGTCACTAAAACAGTAGAGTACTGGTACAGAAGCAAAGAGAACAATGGAATAAGGAATTCAGACACAAATCCAAGCATATATGGTCAACAAATATTTGACAAGCGAGTCAAGAATGCTCAATGAAGAATTGTCTCTTCAATAAATGATGTTGCAGCAAATGGATACTCACATGTAAAAGAATGAAACTGGGCCCATAGCTTACACCACTCACAACATTAACTCAAAATTAAATAAATGCTTAACTGTGAGACCTGAAACCATGAAACTCCTAGAAGTAAAACACAGGATAAAAGCTCCTTGACACTGGTCTTGGTAATTATATTTTGGAAATCACACGTAAAATGTAACCAAAAAATAAAAAATAGACAAGTGGGAATACATCAAACTGAAAAGTTTCTTCACACCTGAGGAAGCCATCAACTAATTGAAAAGACAACCTACAGAACAGAGAAAAAATATTCACAAACCATATATCTGATAAGGGATTAATAGCCAAACCAAATAAATAATGCACATAACTCTATGGCAGAAAAAAATCACCCAATTTAAAAATGAGCAAAAAACCTAATAACCATTTTTCAAAAAAAGATACACAGATAGGCAACAGGTATATGAAAAGATGTTCAACACTTCTAGTCATTAGGGAAATACAAATTAAAACTACAATGAGATACCACCTCATGCCTGTTAGAATGGCCATCATCCAAAAGACAAAAGATAACAAATGCTGGTATGGATGTAGAGGAAAGGGAACCCTTGTGCACTCTTGGGGGCGGTGTGTGTTGTAAACTGGTACAGCCACTGTGGAAAACAGAATGAAGGCTCCTCAAAAATTAAAAATAGAACTAGTTACAGTCCATTTCTGGGAATGTATCCAAAGGAATTGAAAACACAAGAAAAGATAAATGAACCTCCCGATACACAGCAGCATTATTTATAATAGCAGAAACAGGGAAACAATCGAAGTGTCCAATGATGGAGGAATGGTTAGAGCAGTTGTGGCATATATGGTTGACTCCTGAACAACGAGGTGTGATCCTCCACATAGTTGAAAATCTGCATATAAAATTTGACTTTCCAAAATTAAGAGGCAGACTCTTAATAGCTTACCGTTGACTGGAAGCCTTACTAATAGCATAAACAGTCAACTAATACATACTTTGTTTACGCATTATATATTGTATTCTCACAATTAGGTAAACTAAAGAAAGGAAGGCGCTATGATGTATACCTTAAACCTCATTCAGTGATGTATGTCAACTATCTCTCAATAAAAGTGAAAAGAGATGAAAAGATACAATTGTCACTTGCTTTTTTTTTTTTTTTTTTTTTTTAATTTATTTATGATAGTCACACAGAGAGAGAGACAGAGGCAGAGACACAGGCAGAGGGAGAAGCAGGCTCCATGCACCGGGAGCCCGACATGGGACTCGATCCCGGGTCTCCAGGATCGCGCCCTGGGCCAAAGGCAGGCGCCAAACCGCTGCACCACCCAGGGATCCCTGCTTTTTTGAAATATTTGCAGTAGCCTCCTACTGACTCCTCTTTCCTGAAGGACCCTAGAGGTCCATGTTGGGAGTCATTAATCCAGTGAGGGAGCGGGGGAATGTGCTTCTCCCCCTGCCACTATCAGAGTCTTTAGTATCACCCAAGAATCTTCTATTTCTCCATTAGTCCTAGTTTCCAAGGCAAAATTTCCATAGTGATCACCACCACAGCTCCCCACCTTGCAGAGTCTACCCCTGTATACTCCATCACTCCTCTGTTACCACAGATAAATTGTTTGGGTTCCTAGCAGAGGCCATTCTCTACTCATATACTGGGTCACATCCTCTCTTGGCTATTCAACAACTCCATCTCTCCAGAAAATCCTCCCCCCTCTTGCATCACGCACACTATCCTTCTTTATTCTCCACACCTCTTCCACAAGTCTAGAGAAACATGTTGGTAAACTCTCTTGGCCCCATTTCATGTAAGAGCCACCACCTCATTTCTCAGTTTTCCTAAATGAAGTCTTAGAGGTTGATGAAAATTATAACTTTCCAATTTTCTCTTGAGCTCCCTCCAATCAAGCTTTCTCCTCTTGCTAAGATCCACAATTACTTCATAACATTGTATCCGAAGTCAATTCGCAGTCCTCATCTTGGTCTATCAGCAATATGTGACAGTTAACCAGGTTTTCCACTATCCTGAAACACTGAGAACTTGCCTTTCAAGACAGTAAATTTTCTGAATTTCCTTCCTTCTTTCCTCATTGTTCCTTTCTTCATCTCTGCTGGTTCTTCCTTTGACCTTGTTTCTAGATCTTTGATCTTCTATCTTCATTACTTTAGAGAACTCTTCTAGTTGCAGGATTTAAGTGTCATCTCTATGCTGATGTCTCACCAATCTGTATCTCCAGCCTGAACCTCTTCCTTGAACTCCAGATTCATATATCTAATTCTCTATTAGACATTTTTTTTCTGGGCAGCCCAGGTGGCTCAGCGGTTTAGCACCACCTTCAGCCCAGGGTGTGATCCTGGAGCCCCGGGATCAAGTCCCATATCGGGCTCCCTGCATGGAGCTAGCTTCTCCCTCTGCCTATGTCTCTGCCTGCCTCTCTCTCTCTCTCTCTCTCTCTCTCTGTCTCTCTCTCTCTCTCTCTCACACACACACAAAAATAAAATCTTTAAAAATATATATTTAAAAAATACATATTTTCCTGAATATCTAACTGGCATCTCCAATGTAATACAACCAGGAATGATCTTCTGAGCTTTTCCTTCAAACATTCAAACATAAGTTTTTCTTAGAGACTCCTAAGGTCTTAGCAGACAGATTGTGAACCTTGGTTGCATGTTATAGTCACATGGGGGGCCTGAGTTCCACCTCCCAATGATTGTAACCCAATTGGTCATGGCATCCAGAGTGTTAGAAGCTCTCTATGTAGCTTCTCCAAAGAAGCCAAGATTGAGGACTGTAGCTCTGGATGGGTTGCTTCTTCCTTTAACCTCAAATCCTATTATTTTTTCCCCATAAACACTCTCCTCCAGCCACACTGGTCCCCTTGCTATTGCTCAACTCACCAAATATGCTCCCCTTTCAATTCCTTCTTTGTGCCTGGAACACTTTTACCTAAAATAGCCTTAAGATTTATTTCCTTATCTTTTCAAGTCTTTGCTTTAAATCACTGTGTCATTGAGATCTACTATGACCACCCTATTTAAGTTTGCAAAGTTCTCTGCCAACCACATCATTTCCCCATTACCCTTACCAGGACTTTTTTTTTTTCCTTCAGCATTATGCCCTTCAAAAAGATGTAATTTACTCATTTATTATAGGTTCAGTCTCTCCCCAGTTAGGAAGCAGACTCTGAGAGCAGAGGAATATCTGCATCTTTGCTTACTGTGGGATCTCAGATCATGCATGATATATAGCAGGTACTCAAAAAACGAGCACTAGTGACATTCCTTTTTCTAATATGAAATTTTCTCCTTTCTCATTTTCATCAAATTCTTGGTTCTGTTTAAGAGTTAGACCTATTTGCTGGTATCCCAAAACAACCCTACTTAATAGTTCATCCACTTCTAATTTTTTTCCAAAGGCTTATCTTTCCTTACATTTCCTTAATTATGAGCTTCTCCTTAGGGTTTAGTATTTGACCCTTTATCCTTATTTATATTTACACTTAACAACCTCTCTCCTTTGAAAAGAGGAGACTTCATTTTTCAGACTTCAGCTAGAATGGAAAATTTAAAGTGGTGCCGCCATGTCAAAGTTTTAGTTAAGAACACTGGACCTTCCTCTCACCCAGGTAAATCCAGTACAGTATCAAAGCTTCAATTATTTACGTCAATAAATCCAAATTTTGTTTCTCTAATGCACTGTTCTCTTATTAGTGTCAAAAAAAAGTAATGATCTCCTCCCTCCCTCCTGCTCCCCCCCCCCCACACTCTATATCTTATAAGTCAAGATAAAAATTCAGGAGTATTACTTAAAACATCCCTTTTCCCTTTCTCCCAAAACTCAGCCAAGCGTTTCTTTATTCTACTTATTAAATTTTTATTATGACCTATCTCTTCCATGTCATTTCTGTTCATGATAATCTCTTACCTTTCCTCTTAAAGCCTCCCAACTGAAACCATTATTTCCCTACTTTCCCCTTCAATACATTCTACACACTGCCAAAGTATAAACATTTAAAGACCTTTAAAATTCATGCAATTGCATTAAAATCCTTAAATGGCTTTCGTATTATTTAGTATAATAATCCTTACCATGGTTAAGCTAATACTCAACAATCTCTATGCTTCTCTTGCACATAAGCTCAAACTATCACAGTTTCTTTAATAAATCAAGATTACTTTCCTCCTCACTCATTTTAATGCCTTACCACAGTCCATTTCTTCTGTTTGGAACCTCCCATTTATGTTCACTTAGCTATTCAAATTCATTCTATCACATCCTTTTAAAAGTTAATGAGATTCATATAGTCAATGGATCTTGACAAAGGACTAGACAACACAGTGAAAGAAAAGGACAGTATTTTCAACAAATGATAATGTAAAACTGGACACCACATGCAAAAATACTGAGTCCAGACACAGACTTCACATCCTTCACAAATATAAACTCAGATCACAGTTCTAAATATAAAATGCAGAATTATAAAACCTCTGCAAGATAATGTAGGAGAAAATGCAGGTGAACTTGGGTATGGCTATGATTTTGATCCAACACCAGGGCATAATCCATGAAAGAAATAACTGATACACTGGACTCCATTAAAATTTTCTGTTCTGCAAACAGCAATGTCAAGAGAATAAGAAGACAAAGCACAGAGTTGGAGAAAATATTTACAAAAGAACCATCTAATAAAGAACTGTTATCCAGAATCTATATAGGGAGCGGAGGGACGGCCGTCGGAGCCGCCGAGGCCAAGTGCTGCCTGGCTGGGCCTACAAAGGGGATGTCAGGCCTCCAAAAGGAGCGCAGTGGAAGCGAGGGCCTCCCTGAGCCGCTGCTGTGACGGCCAGTGAGCGAGCCGCGGAGGATGTCCACCACCAGGACGGTCGCGCCCGCGGGGATCCCGGGGAACCCGCGGGAGGTCTCCAACCCCGCCAAGCCTGGCCGCAAGACCAAGCAGCTGCAGTACGCGCAGAACGTGGTGGTAAAGACGCCCTGGAATCACCAGCTCGCCTGGCCCTTCTACCAGCCCGTGGATGCAATCAAGCTAAACCTGCCCGATTACCATAAAATCATAAACACCCAATGGATATGGGGACTATTCAGAAGAGACTAGAAAATAATTATTACTGGAGCGCCAGCGAATGCGTGCAGGACTTCCACACCATGTTTACAAATTGTTACATTTACAACAAGCCCACAGATGACACAGTGCTAACGGCCCAAGCCTTAGAGAAAATTTTTCTGCAGAGAGTGGCCCAGGTGCCCCAGGACGAAGTTGAATTATTACCCCCTGCTCCGAAGGGCAAAGGCCGGAACGCGGCGCAGGAACCCGGAGTGCAGGTGGGCAGCAAGTGGTGGCCGTGTCCTCTGTCTCCCCAGCAACCCCCTTCCAGAGCGTCCCCCCACTGTCTCCAGACGCCTGTCATTGCTGCCCCCCCTCTGCCAACCATTACCGCAAACATCACGTCGGTCCCTGCGCCCCCGCCGCCGCCCCACCCCCTCCCTCGACGCCCATCATCCATCCCTGTGGTCCCTCCCACAGCGCCTGTCGTCAAGGAAAAGGGTGCAAAGCGGAAAGCAGCCACCACGACGCCCACTCCATCCGCGAGCCGGAGCGAATCGCCGCCGCCATCGTCAGACCCCAAGCAGGCCGAGGTGGGGGCTCGGCGAGAGAGTGGGGGCCGCCCCATCGCACCGCCCTGGAAGGGTCTAGAGGACGGCGAGGTGCCTCAGCATGCGGGCCGGAAGGGCGAGCTGCCGAGCACTCGCGGCACTGTGACAGCGTCCTCGAGGAAAGGCCGTGCAAGAAGCGTGCGGCCTGCGCCTGGCCCTTCTCCAGCCGGTGGACGCCGAGGCCCTGGAGCTGCACGACTACCACGACGTCACCGAGCACCCGATGGACCTCAGCACTGTCAAGAAGACGGACAGTCGCGAGTGCCCAGACGCGCAGGGCTTCGCTGCTGACACCCGGTTCATGTTCTCCAGCTGTTACCAGTACAACCCCCAGGCCACAAGGTGGTGGCCGTGGCCAGGAAGCTGCGGCCGTGTTTGAGGTGCGGTTTGCTAAGATGCCGGCTGAGCCGGGGGAGGCGCCGGCCCTGCCTGCGCCCGCAGCCCCCGTGCTGAGCAGGGGCGCCGAGAGCAGCCGCAGCAGCGAGGAGAGCTCGGAGGAGGAGGAGGAGGAGGAGGAGGAGGAGGAGGAGGAGGAGGAGCGGGCCCGGCTGGCGGAGCTGCAGGAGCAGCTGAAGGCTGTGCACGAGCAGCTCGCCGCCCTGTCGCGGGCCCGGGAACAAGCCAGAGAGGAAGAAGGAGCCGAAGGGAAAGGAGGAGAAGGAGGAGGACGCGGACGAAGACGAGGACACGGAGAGGCACAAGGCCAAGTCTGAGGACGAGAAGGCCAAGGGGGCCCCGCCGCCAAGCAGGCCCAACCGAAGAGGGCTCCCGCCGAGAAGGCCGGCAGCGCGGCCAGGCCAGCAGGCAGCCGAAGCAGGGCGGCAAGCAGGCATCGGCCTCGACGACCCGGAGAGGAGGAGCAAGGCCTGCCCGTGAGCTAGGCCGAGGGCGCCAGCTCAGCCTAGACCGCCCGGCTGCCCGGGGACACGGGGCTGCGGGGTCCACTTCATCCAGTCCCGGAGCCCTCGCTCAGGGACCCAGGCCTGAGCAGAGAGAGATTGACTTTGAGCCTCTGAAACCCCCCACTGTGCGGGAGCTAGAGAGATGCGTCAAGTGTTGTTGACAGGAAAAGCCAAGGGAGCCTTTCTCCACGAGCGGGAAGAAGCAGGCGGCCAAGTCCAAGGAGGAGTTAGCTCAGGAAAGGAAGGAGTCGGAGACGCGCGGCAGGACGTCCGTGGGCAGCTGAACAACAACGAGAAGCCTGCCAAGGAGGAGAAAGCGGGCTCTGCGCCCTCGGGAGGGCCGCCCGGCTCAGCAGCAGCAGCTCCTCGGTCCGGGAGCAGCAGTTCGGCGGATCCAGCTCCACTGCAGCGACTCAGACTGAGCGCTGGACTCGCACATCAGGACAAAACCAGCGAAGTCGCACCCGCCGGAACTCTGCAGTGTCCCTTGCTCTGGTTGATCTGCTGCTGCTCTGGTTCCGCGCCTGCAGGTTTTCTTTAAAACTCAGTGTTACGGAATCCAGGGATCCCGGGTGGCGCAGCGGTTTGGCGCCTGCCTCTGGCCCAGGGCGCGATCCTGGAGCCCCGGGATCGAGTCCCACGTCGGGCTCCCGGTGCATGGAGCCTGCTTCTCCCTCTGCCTGTGTCTCTGCCTCTCTCTCTCTCTCTCTCTCTGTGACTATCATAAATAAATAAAAATTAAAAAAGATAAATAAACTCAGTGTTATGGAATCTTCCAGTTTTGGCTTTAATAGGTCTAAGATCTTTCTCGTGTGTATGTGAGGCTTTATGAGAAGGTGTGAACCCGCATAAAGCCTTCCCTTCCTTACTGAGTTGAGTTGCTTGGAGACGGCAACTTCAAACGCTGACCTGATGACCGTAGAAAACCATGTCAGATGTGATCTGAAGTTTCTTGCAAAGCCCCTTTCTTATGCCCAAGCTGGTCTGTAGCTCCAGAAAGCATTGTTTGAAAGGAAGTTTCTCTGAGATGGTACTGCACCGAAGGCTGTCAGCTTTGCAAACAGGCGATGTCTCTGTCCCCCCAGCTCAGCCCCGCGGCTGGGGTCACCTCTTGCTGCAGGGTGGGGGGACTGTGGAGGTGCTGCGGGCTCCAGTCCGGGCTTCTGCAGGGGTGGGGAGAGGCGGGTGGGCACCGAGGGAGGGGCCTCGGGAGCTCCTGGGAGGGAACACGGGGGCGCGTGTGCCACGGGCAGCTTTCCATACACTGAAACTTTTACCTCAACTGAAAAAAAAAAAGATTAAAAAAAAAAAAACAAAACAAAACTAAAGGAGACTTTTTTGTAAGGTTCAGCAATTTTCTACGAAAATCTAATGTAAATTTCACTATCTACATGGTAAAGTTCTGCAAGGCAAGGAGACATGGGCTGCTAAGGAAACTTGGTGTTGACTAGGGGAGGATCATTGTCTCTTCTTATACTTTTCATACACACTGCTAGTATGAAAATAGAAACAAAATGGACCAGAGCGATACTTACGGGAGAAAAGAAAAAGACTTGAGAAGTTCTGACATACAAGCAAAAACAAAAACAAAAAATGCCCCTTATAGTTCTGACTTATAACTTTTAGAGTGAAGAACAATGATCTTGCAGAAAAATAAAATCCAAAGGAGCTCAAAGAAAAGGCACAGGAAAAAAAACTACTCTCTCCATAGACATCCTTGATAATGTAACTTATTGAAATTTAATCTTGAATAATCATAGAAAAATACTTTCTTATTAAATATGGATCTTATTCTCAATAGAATTTTCAAATAAGAAAAATCTTTTATTTTTTGTCTTGACTCCATAGTATATACTTTATGTTTTATTATTTATTTCTACTGACCTGAATTTCTCTAATCCAGCAACATAATTATCTACAGCAAAGATTCTTCAAAATACCATGGGTTATTTACCAGATTTTACTTGTCTACAAAAAATATATATTTTCCCCCAGTCAGTGATCAGAGACTCCATAAATGGGAAGGAATGGACTTTTTCTCCATTTCTTGGTTTTATGTCACAGTAACGATGAAACTTTTACCTCAACAACTTCTCATTCCAGTCTTTTACAATCACTTCTGTCGAGGGACTGTGTTTGTTCACTGCCAAACAGTGTCTAAATTATAACTTGAGGACAATATGAAGATGACAATGAAAATCCAGTTTACTAAGAAGAAAACAACTAGATACCCTTCTTTCTACAAGGACTTATTTATGAATATGCACTTAATAAAAAATAAGATGCTCGATAATTAACAAATTTAGGTTTATTCTGCAGTTAGGTTTATAGAAAAGAGCATAAACTGGAAAATAGTCGCTTCATTCCCCATCTTCTATTTTAGGAAGACTTTAAATCTATAATGAAGTTTAAAAATGCCAAATCTCACACACACAAAAAAACACTTTCTTGAAACATTTTTTTCACAATATATGCAGAAAAAGCACAGCCCTAAATAGAAGACCAAGACGCGCATGCACACACACACACACACACACACACACACACACACACATCCACATGCTCAATATATTCACAGCAAAAAAACATAAGGGATGGGCAATTCAAGCTTTCTCCCAAAGCATACATGGGATGAAAGAAATTCCTAAATCTCAATGCAGAATAGAACAATTACTACCAGAGGGTAATGAATTAATGAAAACATGAATACAGTTACTACTGGAACTGGCTTCCGAAGCACCAACACACAAACTCATTCAAGACTCTCTTTTAGATCTCAGCTACAGAAATGCCAACCAACATTCCTATATTTAGCAGATATAGTAGTTTGAGGAAAAGCTACAATTAGTATTTTAAGTTTGAAAATGAACATCAGGGATCCCTGGGTGGCGCAGCGGTTTGGCGCCTGCCTTTGGCCCAGGGCGCGGTCCTGGAGACCCGGGATCGAATCCCACGTCGGGCTCCTGGTGCATGGAGCCTGCTTCTCCATCTGCCTGTGTCTCTGCCTCTCTCTCTCTGACTATCATAAATAAATAAAAAAATTTAAAAAAAAGAAAATGAACATCATAAAAATAATAAATCACTCCTTTTTCCTATATTGCTCCACCTGTCTTTGCTTAGCCTTTACTGAATCCAAATGCTAAGTATTGACTTATGTGGTTTTCCTGTGAACAGATAAAGTAGAAAATGAGAAATAGTTTAGATCTCAAAAAAAAAAAGCACATGACTCAAAAGTTTGCAGGCAGAAATAAATTACAGTGATCAAAAATATTGTTTGGGAATATTAAAATATCTTTACTGTGTACAGAGTTGTTTATGAAAACTTTGGCTTTCTCATCTACATTATACCATGGAGAATAGAACAAAATAATGTAAAAATGTCCTGTTTACACAACGTAGACTTGAGAAAATGCACCACTGGTGCTATTTGATGTATGAAATCTTCATTTTCCAGTATATGGGTTATTTTCTGGGACTAAATCAAGCTCAGTGTATTTTAGTCTGAGAAAGCTAATATGTTTTCACAAAAATAGAAACTTCTGAAGAGTATCTTCATGACCATGAGAGGATTAAAAGCAAATTTCAAAATGCACTTTAAGCACAGACAAACTAGAACATTTCTATTTTGTTGCTTTGACTGTTTTTTTAACATAGTGACCCTTAAGGGAAAAAAATGGGTGGGGGGCAAGGTGGCAGGAAGATAGGCTTCATAAAATACACTTAGGTTGAATTAAAGTAGTTGTAGTTTAGTATTTTAAATAAGGAAACATTCAATTAAATAATCAAGATTCTCAATAATCTGCAAATTGCTATAACCTCTAGTTTTGAAATCCCCAATTTTTGAAAAAAATTCTTTTTTCGTGCCAAAATTGTGTTAAACCATATGTTTGGTATTCTCTTTCCTAAAAAGTTTGGAGATATTTTAGAAGCACCCAAAACCTAAATCCATGGCAAATTTAATAACTCTTTGGAGGTAAGTAATAGTCTCATCTAAAAGAAAGAGAAATCGAGTTGGGTTACAGATGCTTACAAAAATGAGAAAATTAGGATAAATTTCATTAAAAATATTAAATATCTGAAATTCTAGATTGCCAGTATTCCTTTTAAGGAGGATTTATGTTTATGAATAGAAATCCTCAGGGTGGTATTGTGTTTTTCTCCTCATAGGAAACGCCTGTTTTGTCAAGCAATTAAGGTTCTCTGTGGAGAAACTGATATGTCAGTCAGTCCACCACCAGACTCTCAGCCTAAAATCCATGGGCTTCTCTCCCTTTGCTGCAAAACAAAGACCCCTACTCTTATTCTCCTGAACTCTTTGTCTTTTCCTCAACTCAAGTGTCAGAATTTTTAACACATAGATTCATAAAAATGGGGTAAAAAAACCAGTTTCTATAAATAAAACAGATCCACAGTATAACATTAACTCTGCCAAAAAATCAGACAAAGAAATAAAAATAAATACTCTAGAAATTTGGAGCTCATTTGCTAATTTTCTTTTTTTTTTAATTTATTTTTTTTATTTTTTTTTATTTTTTTATGATAGTTACAGAGAGAGAGAGGCAGAGACACAGGCAGAGGGAGAAGCAGGCTCCATGCACTGGGAGCCCGATGTGGGATTCGATCCCGGGTCTCCAGGATCACGCCCTGGGCCAAAGGCAGGCGCCAAACCACTGCGCCACCCAGGGATCCCCTCATTTGCTAATTTTCTAACTCAATTCACTATGATCATGGGTCCATAGCCAAATCATGGTCTCCTATCCTCTTTCAACTATCTTATTAAATATAATGTGATTAAATAAATAATTACTAAAGGGAAAGGATATTCTTTTTATTTAAAAAAAAGAACATGAAGAATCACATCACCAAGATGGCAACATAGGATATTCCTGACTTCACTCCCCTCCCAAAACAAATGAACAACTATTCAAGAGCAAGACAACATTGAAAGAACCCTAGAACATGATGGTGAGGTACTCCCCACACCTCAGAGGCCAAGACAAACTGCATAGGAAGAGAAGGGGCCACACGCTGGCTGCACTTCTCCCCCCAAATCCAGGCCATTTCAGCACCAACCTGAGGTCTCAACTGAGCCTCCAATTCTTCCAGTGGGAAAAGAGAGCACAGGGGGGAATAGCCAGCCCCCCAACTCAGCACTGTGGCTGCTTTGTTTGAACCCCTACTCTGATCTCATGCCTACACAGGGATTGCTGGAAAACTATAAGGTTCAAACACTGGGATTCTAACTGTGACAAAGAATAGGAGAGAGGCTTGCAACAACTAGCATACGACCTTGGCCGACCAAGTCCATACTTGCAGTGTCCAAGTAATAATACCAACCAGCGGCTTTCCTCATTATCAGAACCAAGACGGATATATACTCTGACCAGGGAATTAGCAGAATATAGATCTTATTTATTCTGATCAAATGAATACTGTTGACCATAGAGCCAAGTTTGCCTAAGCCCAGGCAGGGAACTGAATCACAGCTCCCTTCCTCGACTGTGGAGAGTATCTTCTAGTCCAATTTGACAAGAAGGGCTGGAGAAAACTCCTGAAAGCTTTGTGACCCAATAGCAGTCAAGCTGAGAAGCTGGTAGAATTGAAGTTGCACAGCGGCCCTGTTTGGTCAGGGAACTTGGGGAATGGATCAGCCTGAGTTGAAACAACAAACAAAGAACAATAGCAGCTTTAACTGCTTCTCCCACTGCACCCAGACAAGGAATCTAATTCATAACCCTGCTCATTGTTGAATGCCATCAGTCTATCCAACCAGAGAATCTAACCAAAGCACAAGGAAAGCTCTGTAGCCCATCCAACAGCCCTACCTACAGTGGCATTTGAACAAAGAGCATAGCCTGTGGCTTCCCCAGTCTGCAGAGCAAAACCAGTGGCCTCACCTGACCAAGCAACTCAGTGCAGACACTACACTGATTCGGGTCCACCAACAATGAGCTATACAGACCCTGGTTCTATCTGCTGTCGTGCTAGGGAAGGGAAACTAATTCATAGTCTTATCTACTGCTGAATATAGTAGCCAGTCCAGACCATCGATGAAGCCTAACCAGATTAGGAGAGAATCCAAGCAATTGTAGAGAAGCCAGGCAACTGCAAAGCCCATCCTATAGCTTTTCTTAGGGAGGGAACCAAGCTGGCAGTCCTATACAACTCTCTCAGTCACTGGAACATCTCCTATCCCTGACCTTAAAGTATGAAGCATGGCCCCATCCAAGAAAAGACCACAATAGCAGACCCCATTTGCCCAAAGAAATTACCAGCAAATGCCCAGAAACTGAAACTGAGCTGAATGGTGAAGAAGTGTCTCTGCCAAAGCAAACTTGTCAAGTATGGAATTGGAGCCCAATTACTTAAATGCACAGATTCCAACATCAGGAATCAAAGATCACACACACACACACACACACAAAAAATCAGGTAAATAGGACACCACCAAAATAAACTCATAAAGATCCAAAAGCTAAACCTTAATAAATGGAGATCTAGGAACTGTCAGAAAGAATTCAAAGTGAACCACCTTTAGGAAGTTAGTGAACTACAAAACACACAAACACAGACACACACAGAAAAGCAAATGAAATTAGGAAAATAATGAATAATAAAAATGAGAACTTTGAAAGAGCAACCATCAAAAACAAATCCAAATATAATTCTTAGATTTGAAAAATAAGTAAACTGAAGAATTCAACAGAAAATGTCAAAAGTAGACTCAACCATGCAGAAGAGGGAATCAGTAACTTGAAAGAGAAGTCATGGAAAATAATCTAGAGGAGCAAAATGAAAAAAGAATGACAGAGAGTGAAAAATCCTACGGGAATTATGAATCACAATCAAAAGGAATGACATTTGCGTTATAGGAATTTCCTGAAGGAGACAAGAAAGGGAGAAAGACCAGTAATGGCTGAAATGTCCCCTAATCTAGGGGAAAAAATGAACATCCAGATTCATCAGGTCCAGAGGACCTCAAATAGGATGAACCTGAATAGGGCTACACTGAGACACATTATAGTCAAACTGCCAAAAGTCAAAGACAAAGAAAGAATTTTAAGAGCAGTGCAGGAAAAAGTTACGCACAAAGGAACACCCAAAAGATTATTAACACATTTCTCACAAAAACATTTTAGTCAAAAATCAAAACAAAACATTTTAATCAAGGAATGGGATGACATACTCAAACTATTGGAGGAAAATAACTGTCAACCAAGTATTATTCTATATTGGCTAAACTGTCCCTTGAAACAAAGCAAGGATAAAGACTTCCCTGAGCAAATAACCAGTAAAGGAGTTCCTTATCACTATATCTACCTTACAAAAGATGCTAATGGAAGTTCTTTAAGTAAAGGAACAATAATTATCACAAAAACATAAAAAGATAGCAAAAATCTCAGTGGTAATGGTAAACATACAGTCATATATTCTGCAATATGGTAACAGGGATAGTAAATTCACTTAAAACTCTAGCTAAAGTTTTAAAAAATGTACTAAAAATAACTATGTTAATCTGTTATTACACAATGTAAAAGCGATAACCAAAAAGGAGGAGAGGGAGTAAAAGTGTAAAGGTTATCAATTTTATCAAAGTTGTATCAGTTTAAAATGAGGTGTTATAAGTTTAAGATATTATATGTAAGCCTCATTGTAATTACTAGGAAAATCCTTTAGTAATTACATAAAACATAGATAGGAACTCAAAGCACAATGATACCAAAAGACATCAAAACACACCCTAAAAAAGTAACAGGTTTAAATAAGAAATAATGGGTGTACAAAATAACCAGAAAATAATGAACAAAATGGCAATAGTAAATCCTTATCTATAAATAATTACTTTAGTTGTAAACAGATTTCTTCAATTAAAAGCCACAAAATGGCTAAATGGATTAAAAACCATACCCAACATTATGGTGCCTAAAAAAGACTCACTTTACCCTCAAAGACACACAGAATAAAGGGATGAAAAAAGACGTTTCAAGCAAATGGCACTAAATTACTGGCACTAAATTTACTTACATTACATGTATTATAAAAACGATATGAGATAAAGAAGGTTATTATATAATGAGAAAACGGCCATTGCTTTAATAAGATAACAACAATTGTAAATATTTTGAGCATAACGTTGGAATACCTGAATATATATAAGGCAGAAACTGACAAAGCTCAATACTGAAATCAACAGTAATGCAATGGATAGATCATCCAGAAAACCAATCAGGAAACAGTATACCTAAAAAACATTACAGACCAAACAGACCTAACACATACATAGAACATTCTCTTCAACAATGGCAGAACAGATATTTTTATCAAGCAGGCAGGGAATACTTTTTTAGAACAGACCATAAACTTTGCAATAAAACAAGTCTTAGCAAACTCAGGAAGACTGAAATTACACCAAATATCTTTTTTGACTACCGTGCATGAAATTAAAAATCAATCCCAACAGGAAAGCTGGAAAACTCATGACCATATGCAAATTAAATAACACTCTCCTTAAAACCATTTGATCAATTGATAGTTAAAGGAGAAATAGAAAAGGTTTTTTTATTTTTTATTTTTTGAGACAAACAAAAATGAAAGTACAACATACCAGAACTTGTGGGCTATAATAAAAGCAATTCTAATTGGAAGTTCACAGCAATAAACATCTACATTAAGAAGCAAAAAAAGATCCTAAATAAGTAACCTAAGTCTCTAAGCCTTAAGGAACCAGAAAAAGTGGAACTGAGTCCAAAATTAGAAGAAATAAAAATGAAAGTAAACATAAATGAAATAGAGAATAGAAAAACAATAGAAAGGAATAGCCAAAGTAAGAGCTGGTTCTTTGAAAAGATAAATAAACCCTTAGGCAAACCCTTACGTACACTAACAAAGAAAAGGCAAAGGACCCAAATCAATAAAATTATAAATGTAAAAAAGCACATTACAAGTGATACTACAGAAATACAAAGACCTTAACAATATACCAATATACTACACAACATAGAATAAATGAAAAAAATTATCTGAAATGCACAACTTACCAAGAATGAATCAGGAAAAATTAGAAAATGCAACTAGACCATCTACTAGTTAGATGATTGAATAAGTAATCAAAAATGCCCCAAGGGGGAATAAACATTGTTAAAATGACCACAGGACGCAAAGCAATCTACAGATTTAATAAAATCTCCATCTACCAACAGCACTTTTCACAGACCTACATAATCCTAAAATTTGTATGGACCCACAAAAAACCCCAAAGAGCCAAAGCAATCTTGAAAAAGAAAAACAGAACTAGAAGTAGCACAATCCCAGATTTCCAGTTATATTGCAAAGCTGTAGTAATGAAAATCATATAGTACTGGCACAAAAATAGGCACATGGATCAAGAACAGAACAGAGGGCCCAGAAATAAGCCTGCAGTTGTTAGGTTAATTAATCTACAACAAAGGAGGCAGGAATATGCAATGGGAAAGAGTCTCTTAACTAAAAGGTGCTGGGAAAACTGGACATTGAGAGCTTGTTTGGAGGTTCTAGCAGGGGAGCGCAGCTACTCGTGTACCCTTGACCGAAGATCGGTCCTCCTCTATCGGGGATGGTCGTCGTCTTCCACCGAGCACCCAGCTTCGGGAGGGACGCACATGGAGCAGTGAGAGAGGAAGGGGACACCCGCCTAGCCAGCCAGATCGCCGATCAACCCTGGTGATCAATGGGGTGACAGGTGTCGCAGCCAGATCGCCCTCACATCCAACAGCTACAAGCAAATGAATGAAGTTGGACCTACACCATACACAAAAATAAACTCACAATGGATTAAGGACCTAATTGGGAGACTTGAAACCATAAAAATCCCAGAAGACAACATATCTGATATCAGCCACAGAAACATTTTTCTAGATATGTCTCTAAAGCAAGAGAAATAAGAACAAAAATAAATTATTGCAACTACATCAAAATAAAAACTTGTGCATAGCAAAGGAAACCACCAAGAAAAGACAACCTACTGAATGAGAGAAGATATTTACAAATGACATATCTGATAAGGGATATCCAAAATATATAAAGAACTTCTACACTGAATGCCAAAAAAACAAATCCAATTTAAAAATGGGCAGAAGACATGAACAAACATTTCTCCAAAGATGATATGCAGATGGCCCACAGACACATGAAAAGATGCTCAACATCACTCACCATCAGGGAAATGCAAATCAAAACTGCAATGAGATATTACCTCACATGGGTCAGAATGGCTAAAATTAACAACACAGGAAACAGATGTTGGCAAGTATATGAAGAAAAAGGAACTTTTGTGCAATAATGGTGGGAATGCAAACTCAAGTGCATCCATTGTGGTAAACAACTTGGGATTTCCTCACAAAATTAAATATAGAAGTTCTATATGATCCAGTAATTCCACTGCTGGGTATTTACCCAAAGAATATGAAAACACTAATTTGAAAGATACATGCATCCCTATGTTTGCTGAAATATTATTTTTAATAGCCAAATTATTGAAGCAGTTCAAGCATCCATCAATAGGTGAAAGGATAAGAAGAGGTTGTGGGGATCCCCAGGTGGCTCAGCGGTTTAGCGCCACCTTTGGCCCAGGGCATGATCCTGGGGTCCCGGGACCGAGTACCACATCGGGCTCCCTACATGGGGCCTGCTTCTCCCTCTGCCTGTGTCGGTGTGTCTCTGCTCCCCCCCCCCCGTCTCTCTCTCTCTCTCTCTCTCTCTCATAAATAAAATCTTAAAAAAAGAAGAGGTGGTGGACACACACACACACACACACACACACACACTAGAATATTACCCAGCCATAAAGAAAAAAAGAAATCTTGCCATTTGCAACAACATGGAATGATCTTAGAGGGTATAATGCTAAATGAAATAAGTCAGAGAAAGATAAATCCCATATGATTTCACTCACATGTGGAATTTAAGAAACAAAACAAAAAAGACATACCTAAAACAGACTTTTTTTAAAAATTTATTTATAATAGTCACAGAGAGAGAGAGAGAGAGAGAGAGGCAGAGACACAAGCAGAGGGAGAAGCAGGCTCCATGCACCGGGAACCCGACGTGGGACTCGATCCCCGGTCTCCAGGATCGCCTCGATCCCCGGTCTCCAGGATCGCCTCCTGGGCCAAAGGCAGACGCTAAACCGCTGCGCCACCCAGGGATCCCTAAAACAGACTTTTAAATATAGAAAACAAACTGGTGGTTGACAGAGGGGAGGTAGGTGGGAAGATATGAGCAATGAGTGAAGGGGATTAAGAGTACATTCATTATGATGAGCACTAAGTAATGTATAGAGTTCCTGAATCGCTTTATTGTATACTTGAAACTAATATAACACTGTATGTTAACTATAGTGGAATTTTTAAAATAAATAATTTTTTAAAGCTGCAACCTCCCTCCCCACATGAGTATCTCCCTATTATCATTACCTGATTAGTTTTTCTCCATACTATAAACATTTTACTTCTTTAATAGCCTACATTCCACTTCTTAAATTTTTTTAAAGATTTTATTTATTTATTCATGAGAGACACACACACAGAGAGGCAGAAAAACAGGAAGAGAGAGAAGCAGGCTCCATGCAGGAAGCCCAATGTGGGACTCAATCCCAGGACTCCAGGATCACACCCTGAGCCAAAGGCAGATGCTCAACTGCTGAGCCATCCAGGCGTCCCTCCACTTCTTAAATATAAACTCACCTAGGGCAAAGACTTTTTGTCATTTTGATCAGTGCTCATTCCTGGCATATAAAAAGTGCTCAATAAATATATGTTGAGTAAAAAAAAAAAAATGTCCCAAAGAAGAAAAGTCCAGGACCAGATGGATTCACTGTGAATTTTACCAAACATTTAAATTAAGATTTAAAACCAATACTTATCAAATTCTCCATAAAATTAATAATGAAGGAACACTCTCAAACTCATTTTAGGAGGCTAGCATTATCCTGATAACAAAATCAGAAAAGAATGCTACTAGAAAGAAAAGAAAACTACAGGCCAATATCCTAATGATTATAGATGCAAAAATTCTCAACAAAGTACTAACAAAAAATTCAGTAGCCTATGGGGCGCCTGGGTGGCTCAGTCAGTTAAGCATCTGCCTTCAGCTTAGGTCATGATCTCAGGGTTCTGAGAGTGAGCCCTGCATCAGGCTCCTCTGCCCCTCACTTGGTTTGTGCTTTCTCTCTTACTCTCTCAAGTAAAATCTTTAAAAAAAATTCAGCGGCCTATCAAAAGAATCATTAGAAGGATAATTGACCATATTCAAGTGGGATTTATCCCTGGGTTGAAAGGATGGTTCAAAATATGGAAATCGATCAATGTGATACATCACATTAATAGAATGAAAGAAAAGAATCCTATGATCATCTCAATAGACACAGAAAAAGCATTTGACAAAATCCAACATTTATGAAAAAACAGTTAACAAATTAGGTAAGGAAATAACATACCTCAATATACTAAAAGCCATATATGCCAAGCCCATAGCTGATATCACACTCAATGGTGAAAGGTTGAAAGCTTTTCTTCCAAGATCAGCAACAAGATAAGGTGCCCACTCTCATCATTCCTATGCAATATAGAAATAAAAGTCCTAGCTAGAGCAATCAGTAACTAGCTAACTAAATAAATGCCATCAGAATTTTTTTTTTTAATGTATGGTCTCTGTTTGAAGATGATTTGTTTTTATATAAAGAAAATCCTAAAAACTCAACCAAAAGCCTGTTACACCAACCAACAAATGCAATAAAGTTACAGGACACAAAATCAGCATACAAAATTTAAAAGAATTTCTACATAGCAACAGCAGATTTTCTGAAAAGAAACTTATCCCATTTTGCAATTGCATCAAAAACAGTAACATACTTAGGAATAAGTTTAACTGAGAAAGTGAAAGATATGTACCCTGAAAACTAGAAGGCATTGATAAAAGCAATCCAGGAAGACACAAACTGTGGATTAAAAAAATTAATACTATTAAAATGTCAATACTACCAAAAGCCATCCATAGAGTCAATGAAATCCCTATCAAGATTCCAATGGCTTTTTTTTCCCCGAAGGAAACCGCTCCTAAAATTTATATGGAACCAAAAGAGATCTCAAATAGGCAAAGAAATCCCGAGAAAAAAGAACAAAGCAGGAGGCATCAGTCTTCCTGATTTCCAGCCATACTATAAAGTTCTAGTTACCAAAACATTATGGTACTGGCACAAAAATGGATAAGGGATCAATAGAAAGAATAGAAACCCAAAAAATAGACCCAAACACATAAAGTCAACAAATATTTGACAGGGAAGACAAGAATACTGTATGAAGAAAGGACAATCTGTTCAATAAATGATGCTGGGGTAACTAAATATTCACATGTAAAAGAATGAAATTGGACCCATATCTTACACCACTTATAAATATTAACCAAAAATGGATTAAGACTTAAGTGTGAGACACGAAATTCCAAAAATAAAACATAGGACCAAATTTCCTTGACATGGGTCTTAGGGATCATTTTTTTGCTACAACATCTCATGCAAAAGCAACAAAGTCAAAAATAACTAATGTAGTATGACTACACTAAAAATCTTTTGCACTCTACAGAAACTATCCACAAAGTGAAAAGACTACCTACAAACTGGTAAAAAAGCATTTATAAACCATTTATCTTCTAAGGGATCACTATACAAAACATAACTCATGAAATTCAATAGCAAAAACCAAATAAGTCCATTAAGAAATGGCAAAGAGGGGCAGCCCGGGTGGCTCAGCGGTTTAGTGCCACCTTCGGTCCAGGGGGTGATCCTGGAGACCCGGGATCAAGTCCCACATCGGGCTCCCTGCGTGGAGCCTGCTTCTCCCTTTGCCTGTGTCTCTGCCTCTCTCTCTGTCTCTCTCACGAGTAAATAAATAATTAAAAAAAAAAAAAGAAATGGCAAAGAACATGCATAGACATTTCTCCTAAGAAGATATATAAAGGGTCAACAAGCACATGGGAAAAGACATTCAACAGGGATGCCTGGGTGGCTCAGGGGTTAAGGGTCAGCCCTTGGCTCAGGGCATGATCCCAGGATCCTGGGAATCAGTCCCACATTAGGCTCCCTGCAGGGAGCCTGCTTCTGTCTCTGCCTCTGTGTGTCTCTTATGAATAAAAAAATAAAATCTTAAAAAAAAAGACATTCAACATCACTAGTCATTAGGGAAATGCAAATTAAAGCTACAATATCCCTTCACACCTGTTAGAATTGCTACTATGCAATTGATAAATTATCGAACCCTGCATCTGCAGCTAAGTATGTACTACATGTTGGCTAATTCAATTTAATTTTTTAAAAAAGAAAAAGGGTTGCCTACATGAAGCAAAAAAAGAAAAAGAGTGGGTTCTACCAAAAGAGAACAATTATTGGCATGGCTGTAGAGGAAAGGGAATCCTTGCTGATAGGATTGTAAATTCATGCATCCAATATGGAAAACAGCATGGAGAATCCTAAAAAAAAAAAAAAAAAAGATCTAGTTAGGATCTAGCAATTCCACCTCTGAGAATATACTGAAGGAAACAAAAACACTAATGCAAAAAGATACCTGCACCCGCATTGTCACAGCAGCAGTATTTACAAAAGCCAAGACATGGAAACAACCTAAGTGTCCATCAGTAAGTTAATGAATAAAGAAGTAGTGGTATGCATACACAGATACACACTTCTCTTCTGAATAGCTCCTACAGTGTTTGGCTTTGTTAGCAGACAGCACAAGTCAGATACCACAAAACACAGCGTGTAGGAAGCTTCTCCTTTTGGTTCCAGTGCACTTATTGGTTTTCCTTTCCTTTCCTTTTCTTTTCTTTGTTTTTTTTTTTTTTTTTTTTTTTTTTTTTTTTTTTTTTTTTTGGCTTGTTTGCTTTGGCCCTGTGACTGCTAGCAATTTAAAGCAACCCAGTTACAGTCCTCCTTCAGTGAGTTTTACAGGCATCCTGATGAATAAATTCTCCCTTTCCCTACCAGCTACTAACCAAATCTAGGTCACAATATCCCGGCAAATTTTTCTACCTTCCAATGGGTCCCAGTAACACACCCTCTCCAATAAAGTCTAAAACTCATTTTTTGGATGTGGGGCGGGTGCTCTCATCCAAAATGATGCCTCCCTTGGACTGTCTGTCTCAGAACTAGAAGTAGTAAGTTGCCCCTCACATCTGTCATTCCTCTCTTCCTATTGTTCTTTTGTTTCTCGTTGTACATAACTACTCTTTAAAATTACATAGTTATTCTTTTTATTACATTTTCCTTGTTCACATTTCTAGTGTGGTTTCTGTCTCCTGAATGGACACAAACTGTTAAGAAAGTCTATAAAATGAGGCTAGTAATAGTGACTCCTTAGATTGGTTTTCATGATTATAGGAGTTATATGGATAAAGTTCTTTTTTTGATAAGATTTCATTTATTTATTTATTCATGAGAGACATACAGAGAGAGAGGCAGGGACACAGGCAGAAGGAGAAGCAGGCTCCATGCAGGAAGCCCGATGGGGACTCGATCCCAGGACTCCAGGATCATGCCCTATGCCGAAGGCAGGCTCTAAACTGCTGAGCTACCCAGGCATCCCTAGATAAAGTTCTTAAACCATGTAGATTGGTAATAGTCTTTATCTATTCAGAGACAGGTTTACAACTGGTAATCCCTGTCAAAACTTTCAATAGGTAATTCTTGTAACAAAAACAAAAAAATTTAAGAAATTCCTGCTGAGAAATTATCTACCTTCTTCTTTTTAAAAAAAAAATTGTCTACCTTCTAAAGAACACATTCTCCAATCCTTAGAGTTGTAACAACACCTTGTTTAGACCTCTATTCTAATTACAGTACAACCCTACTATATACAAACTATTTCTTACCCAAAGGACTCAGCTTCTTGAGGAAAATCATCACATTTTATTATTTACTGAATCTCTTGGTATAGTATAGATGCTCATGTAGGTTTGTGATGAGTCAGAGTACAGCTACCTTGCCAACATATCACAACCCAACAATGTTCCTGATTTTTCTCAAGTCTCTTTTTAAAAATATTTTATTTAGTCATGACAGAGAGAGATAGAGAAAGGCAGAGAGAGAGGAGGAAGGAGAAGCAGGCTCAATGTGGGGCTCGATCCCAGGACCCTGGGATCACGACCCAAGCCAAAGGCAGATGCCTAAACAACTGAACTACCCAGGCACCCTTTTTCTCATCGCTCTGATCTACATTCTGCATGGATTGCTGAAAGAGTCTTTCCAATAGTATGCTCCACCAAACTTCATAAAAATAACCATGCCCCTATATTATCTTGACTCAAAACTACTTGAGTTTCATTTCAGGTATCGGTAGATCAATAAAATCTGATATTCCTATAACCTTCCCTCTTGCCTGACTTAAAGATCTTCAACAGGAATTAAATAATTTTGCAAAACATTGTCCACCAACCCCATCCCCTCCTTTTCCTTAGTAATTTTCAAGGGACAGTAGGATAACTTTAGAGTCATATAAGTATAATGCAGAAAGAACGGATGCACTGCCTTCAGAAAGGAAAAACTTAAAAGAGACCTTCAAAGATTTGTAAACATACAACCAAGCGAGATCTATAGTTTTATGACCAACTTATTTATTGGTACACTATAGTTTGAAAGAATATTCTTCAGTATTATATAGTCTTCTGCCATTAATTTTACTTGAATGGCAATTGTTTAGAGTAAGAGCTAGCGTTCTTATATATACGAAAAAAAATAGTAAAGGAATTTTTATACTATACCCTTGTTCTTGTTTTTGAGTTCTATCTTGCATTTATTTCAAATTCTACACTCCAACACAGCAAAACCAAAAGTTAAAGAGGTTTTCTTTTTTTGCTACTGTTTTAAAGCTCATCTGGTTTGCTTTCAACTGCAAGTCATTTTCGTTTTATAAAGGTCTCCATTCTGGCTGACTTCATTAAATATTCACTTGAGTAGTGTGCACTTTACATTCAGAGAGTAAATATGACAGTATTCCCCTCTTGTCTCTGGTTTTGTTCTCTGTGGTTTCACAGTTACCCAAGGTCAACCGCACTGCAGGAAGCAGATGATCTTTTTCCGATGTATGCTCAAAAGGTCAATAGTAGGTTGCCTTTTGTTTTGTTGATTGTTTCCTTTGCTGTGCAAAACCTTTTTATTTTCGTATAGTCCCAATACTTTATTTTTCCTTTTATCTCCCTTGTCTCAGAAGACATATCTAGAAAAATGTTTTGGCTTATGTCAGAGACGTAAGAAAGCCTGTGCTCGTTTCTAGGATTTTTATGGTTTCAGGTCTCACATTTATGTCTTTAATTCATTTTGAGTTTATTTTTATGTATGGTATAAGAAAGTGGTCCAGTTTCATTTGTTTACATGTCGCTGACCAATTTTCCCAGTTTCCTTTGTTGAAGAGACTGTCTTTTTCCAACTGGATACTCTTGCCTCTTTTATTGAAGATTAATTGATCACATAGTTGTAGGTTTATTTCTGCGTTTTCTATTGGTCATTGGTCATTGCGTCTATTTTTGTGCCAGTACCATACGGTTTTGACTCCTAGAGCTTTGTAATAGAACTTGAAGTCCAGAATTGTGATACTTTCAGCTTTTGTTTTAAAAATTGCTTTGACCATTTGGAGTCTTTTGTGGTTCCATATATATTTTATAATTTTTTTTTATTTCTATGAAAAACGCTCTTGGCATTTTCATAGGGACTGTATTAAATCTGTAGATTGTTGTGGATAGTATAGATATTTCAACAAAATTTGTTCTTCCAATCCATGGGCAAAGAATTTTTTTCCCTTTATTTGTGTTGTATTCAATTTCTTTCACCAGTGTTTTATAGTTTTGAGAGGGACAGGTCCTTCAACTGTTTGGTTAAGCTTATTCCCTGGTATCTTATTATATTAGGTGCAATCTATTGAATGGGAGAAGATATTTGTAAATGGTTTATCTAAAAAAGTTTTAATATTCCTTTCTGATATTTCCTACCCATTTTTTCTCCCTTCCCTTCTATTCCCTTTCACTATTATTTATATTCCCCCAAATGAATGAGACAGTATAATGTTTGTCCTTCTCCGACTGACTTATTTCACTCAGCATAATACCCTCCAGTTCCATCCACGTTGAAGCAAATGGTGGGTATTGGTCATTTCTAATGGCTGAGCAATATTCCATTGTATACATAAACCACATCTGCTTTATCCATTCATCTTTCGATGGACACCGAGGCTCCTTCCACAGTTTGACTATTGTGGACATTGCCGCTAGAAACATCGGGGTGCAGGTGTCCCGGCGTTTCATTGCATCTGTATCTTTGGGGTAAATCCCCAGCATTGCAATTGCTGGGTCGTAGGGCAGGTCTATTTTTAACTCTTTGAGGAACCTCCACACAGTTTTCCAGAGTGGCTGCACCAGTTCACATTCCCACCAACAGTGCAAGAGGGTTCCCTTTCCTCCGCATCCTCTCCAACATTTGTGGTTTTCTGTCTTGTTAATTTTCCCCATTCTCACTGGTGTGAGGTGGTATCTCATTGTGGTTTTGATTTGTATTTTCCTGATGGCAAGTGATGCAGAGCATTTTCTCATGTGCATGTTGGCCATGTCTAGGTCTTCCTCTGTGAGATTTCTGTTCATGTCTTTTGCCCATTTCATGATTGGATTGTTTGTTTCTTTGCTGTTGAGTTGAGTATGTTCTTTATAGATCTTGTAAACTAGCCCTTTATCTGATAGTCATTCGCAAATATCTTCTCCCATTCTGTAGGTTGTCTTTTAGTTTTGTTGACTGTATCCTTTGCTGTGCAAAAGCTTCTTATCTTGATGAAGTCCCAAGAGTTCATTGGTCTTGATTGCAACCACTTAACAGCCATTTTAGTGTGAAAGTAACCATAGATGATGTGTAAACAAGTGGATACGGCTAGGTCCCAATAAAACATTATTTACTTAAACTGGTGGTTGGCCAGATTTGTTCGTAAGATTATAGTAGAGTCTATTTCCTTCTAGAGTTACTTTGCCCCATACTAAAGTGTACCTTTCTGGAGTTCCTACTGAATACCCTGTGTATTCACCAATCACTCTCTCTCTACTCTGGCTGGTAGAAATTCACATATATATGGCCCTCTGTGGATTCTGGCAGTTTTTCAGTTTATAGCTCTTAGTTATTGCTGTCTTAGAAGTTTGTTTTCTATCTATCCTTTGGGATTTTACCTACAAATATAAAAGCTAGATTCCAAGACTTAAGCATATCTCTTGATCTTCTTCTCTGTCTAGCTCCCTTTCCTCCACCACCCAGTATTGAAAATTCTAGATGTTCCAAACTCTGTCTACTCCTATGTGTAAGCCCATTTTCTGGTAGGCTGACCTTTAGGAGTTATAGTTCATAAGTGTCTCCATGCAGAAATCTAGGGGTGATCATAGGGTGTGCCTTTTTTCACACAGTCCTGTGTTTCCTTATGTTCAATATCTGAAAACACTTGTTTTATGTATTTTGCCCAAGTTTCTAGTTGTTTGTTGCTGAAGAATAATTTCATACTTTTTTTTTTTTACTGTTTCTTACTGTGTTTAAATTGGGCACAAATTACTTAATCTTGATATTCTAATTGTCTCTGATTTGACCAGTAAGTTTCTCTAAAAGCTGGCTCCTGGGATCCCTGGGTGGCGCAGCGGTTTGGCGCCTGCCTTTGGCCCAGGGCGCGATCCTGGAGACCCGGGATCGAATCCCACGTCGGGCTCCCGGTGCATGGAGCCTGCTTCTCCCTCTGCCTGTGTCTCTGCCTCTCTCTCTCTCTCTCTGACTATCATAAATAAATAAAAATTTAAAAAAAATTGATTAAAAAAAAAAGCTGGCTCCTTAAACCTTTCATCCTAATGCTATAATTTTTTGAGCACTTTCTTATTTTCTGGTATAGAAACAAATCTAGGCTCATTTTGAATTTTTTTGTTTTTAGTTCTAAACAGACCATTTTCTCAAGGGGACCTGGCTCATTTTAAAGTGAAATAGTATTTAAATAGAGGTTGGGATAGAGGAGTGACATTTAATTATGTTAAAATATCACATGGCTATCTTTTGTTTAATGGACCATAAAGGGTCAAAGGAGATCAGAAAGGAAAGCATTGTAATAAAGTCACACAAAATGATAGTCACTTAGACCAAAATAGTAATGGTGAAAAATTGTATATGAGTTATGAGATAAAAAGTTGTACACACACACTACTGGGGCCAATACTTAGTTAGAAGGTGGGCCTCTATTCAAAATTTGGTTTGGATGTTAAGACTGACAATACCAGTGGCACCTGGACGGCTCAGTCAGTTAAACATCTGCCTTCAGTTCAGGTTATGATCCTAGGGTCCTGGGATCAAGCCCCATGTTTGGCTCCCTGCTCAGCAGGAGAGTCTGCTTCTCCCCCTCTCTCTGCCACTCTCCTGCTTGTGCACTTTCACTCAAATAGAAAAAAAAAAAACTACTTTCAGACATGCCTTGGAGCTACCCTTATGTCACAGAAAGCCTCATTATGTGAGTAATAGACACTTTCAATCCTTTTTAAGAGACCAAGGAAAAGAAACTGACTTAGAGTTTTATGGTATTTGGAAGATGGGTCTGGGGTGAGAATTTCTGTGCATTGATAAGGGCATACTTGGTGTGAACCTCCTGCCAATAAGGGAAGCACCTGGACTATATTATTAGGTTTTCAGATGTGGAACACAAAGGAAGAGCTGTCAGCAATCAAGTCTAACATCAAGAAGTAGAGTCAGACTCTATTACACAGAGCTCCTTACAAGATTTGTTTTGCCTCTGAGTAACTGGTGTTGTAGAGTTGCCATAGACACAGTTGAAGAAAGCTGTTAACTTGAAAAAAATTTGGAGGGGAAGAATCAGAGTTTGCATTTCAGCATGTTAAGCTTCAGATTCAGTCTCTAAGATTTATTTGCATTGGAGATTTTTTACTTTCATAATTTGTTCTTTTTTACAAAAAAAAAAAAAAAACCCTGCCCACTAAGAAGGTCTCTGCCTAATGTAAATAAAATATTTTTACTAAAAATCAAAGTTACATAATTTCATAGAAGCTTTAATCCCAGAATCACTTAAAGATATACATCCTCCCTTAGTAGCTGATTTCTTTGGACAAAACAACAGACATGGAAAATAATTTGGAAATAGGTAAATAACATTAGTCGATAATTTTGATTATTGCTTGATATTTAGCAAAAAGGTGTTTTATGGGTAGGATACATGATAGCAGTAAAATTGTCTTTATTAATGTGAAGGGTTTTCTGTTCAAAATTAATATTATGTAATATTTAAATTATTGTCTTTTTAAATTATGTAGCTATTATGTTTTAGAACTTAAAAATTATGATTATTCCAAAATACGAGCTGTATTGATTCTGTAATATATTGGGATTTGTAATGTGATTCCATTTAGAAACATGTTCAAATTATTTTCTTATTTGCTTTAAAAGGATTAAATATAAGCTTGATTCAGTCTCTTTGGAGAAAAGTATCTCAAGAACCAGTTTTGTTTTTACTCCCCAAATAAACTGGAATTGACAGAATCAATACAAATGCCTACTTGTGTAAAATTAAATGATCTAGTAATTTCACAGGTTTTCAACAGTCCCATGAGAAATAATTCATCTGGTGGTCAACACCACCATTTCTCTTCCTTGGTGGTCTCGTCTTGTGATAGTTGACCTGGATCACTGCTCTTCTTTTCAAGTCAATAGATTTAAAAAATAGTTCAGAAGATAATAGACCTGGGTGCAAATTGTACCTCTGCTATCAAAAAATCATCAAGTCATTTAACATCTATAATCCTCATTTATCTTTCATCTATGAATGGAGGTTAATGTAAATGATCTCCATTTCTAGGTAGCTCAGGAATGCTTTAATGTTCTGATTCTGAGTCAAGCTCTGTGATTGAAACATTAAAGGTCTTTTGCCTTACCCCCAATCTGCTAAAACTGAACTGGGCAGCTAAATAAAAATAGTTTAATCCCACGCTGCAAGAAAAGAAAATGTTAGCAATTAACCCAGATAAGAAAGTTTTGTTAGAGGCAGAATGCATGGTTGAAACTTATTTTCAAAAGCTTTGCAAGTGTAAAGGGCATTTAATTAGGCAATTTTGAACAAGCAGTCCAGAAACAGCTTAACACACAAAATGGCTAGAAGCTTCCAGAACACTAGTCTTCTCCCCCAGGGGTTTCTACGTGACATCACATCCATCTCCTCCCACTTCTTCCCTCTTAGCCTTCTATTTTCTAAAATGTGGGACTGACAGAGGACATGAAAGCTTCTTTGTAAAATCTTTGAAGATTTTAATCAGCAGGAGATTTTAGCTTCCAGAACACCTTCCCAACTTACTTCTCAGCTCTAATCCACACCAATCCTCAGCCACCAGACAACCCCAGGCCATAGAAGCTCAAGTAGAAGTAAAATAGGGAGGCATTATTGGTTCCTCTACCTACCAGATAGGAAAGACAGGAAGGAAGAAAGTCTCAGATACCATAGTGTCACAGAGCCTGGGAAGTGGATATTCCAAGATGGATCTTCAAATGACTTTTTCTACTGAAATATTGTTACCCTGGTGCTATGCCCTATTGTAATATTAGAGCAGGATAACAATTATACCCTAAATGTGAATATGGAACTGCTTTGTCATATCCAGAGCACTGTATTTCACTTCTCCGTTTATTTGACTCATATTTTTTAGTCACCTACTAATGGCCAGGCACTGTTCTAGATGCTGAGAATATCAACAGTAGTCTCTTCAATGAGCTTAGCTAATTAAGCCAAGTCTCATAGCTGAGAAGTATCAACACCAGGATTCAAACTCAGGTCTTCAAAAACATTGCCCTTTATTTTAAGCTTTGTGGGAAAAAATATTTATTGTTGACATTGCTATGTAGGCAAATTGGTTCTAAAATTCTAAATGATTGACAGATATATGTGCATTTTGAAAGAAAAAATCTGTTAGAAAGTTGAATATTACTTATATATTCATACCCCTGCTTTTGAAGAAGTACCATGTATCTATTTGGTTTCTGATAAATCTTGAAATGTGTGGGTGGTAATGGAATAGACTTCCAAATACAACATAATACATAAGCTCTGAGTACCCTAAAGATTTTGTTTCAGGATAAAAAATTGAAAGCCTCACTTTGGCTTTCAGATCTAATTTATATCCTTGAACTTACAGGAAATGCTGTATTTGAGGAGACTTGGGATACTTTCCTAAATCAGTAAAATGATACTTGATTTTTTTTTTTCATTTTGAGTAATCCTCGTGAGTGATCTATTGGGCAAAACCCTGGAGGGGACCAGGAGAGAAGGATAGGAGTCAGATAACTCACATTCTAAGAACACCATGTTTCTTTATGTGTTAAAGTGAATCTACTCTTACTAGCTTTTAAGCTAAGTAAGGATGTCATGTAGCTTCAGATGTGTTGGTAGTATTTCCTCATCTTCATTTGTTTTCTGTCTTCTAGGTATCTGTCCCCCTGGCTTTCGAGAATGTCAGAACGGCAAATGTTATAAACCAGAGCAAAGCTGTAATTTTGTAGATGACTGTGGAGATGAGACTGATGAAAATGAATGTGGTACCTCCTGTACTTTTGAGAGAGGCTGGTGTGGCTGGCAAAACTCCTTGGTTGAAAACTTTGATTGGGCTTTGGGAGTTGGCTCTAATCAAACCCTAAGACCTCCCAAAGACCACACACTTGGAAACAAAAAAGGTAGGTTATGAGTCTTTTACAGCATCTCTAGAGAGATTACTCTGGTACCATGGCAAGCGAGGCAAACATTTGGTGAGCGTATTTGTCTCCTGGGGCTGCCATCACAAAGTACCAGAGATGTAAGCCACAGGCATTGTTGCACAGTTCTGGAAGCTAGAAGTGTGCGATTAAGGTGTCAGCACAACTGGTTCCTTTTGAGGGCTGTGAGGGGAAATCACCAATTCTTTGCTTCTCTCTTAGCTGCTGTAGACTCACACGTTACTTGGCTTGTAGGTGGCATTCTCATGTGTCTTTACATTGTCTTCCCTCTGTGCACATCTGTCTCTGTGTCTGAATTTATCCTTTTCATTACGACACATTCTTAGTATGGATTGAGGCCTGCCCTGATGACTTCATTCTAATTTGGTCATCCATAAAGGGCCTATTTTGAAATAAGATCACGTTCACAGGGGAATGGAATTGGGACTCCATCATCTTTGGGGGAGTGGGGGATGCGGGGATGCAATTCGACACATAACGGGGGAGTTACCAAATTTTAATATCATTCTAATAATTGTAGATAGATGATAATTTATGCTGCCATCGGGCACTTTTCCTAAATGGCATAATTTATAATTAATAACCCAAAATTCTATCACTCATGTGATCATTCGTATGTCATATAGTTTTTCAGATTCTCAAATTTCTCATCTGCAAATGGAAAGAATCAAGTTTTCCTTGTGTCCCAAACAAGGATTAGAGAAATGGGATGATATGTGTGAAGGAAGGTAGTTGGGAAGCTGCAGAGGTGCTGTGCTGATGTGACTGTAAGGTCACACATGTCAGAAGTGTTGGGAATGCCTCAGTTTTGCCATGAGTAAATGAGGTCAAGTCTCAGACTCAATGGTCAAGGGATGTCAGTAAAGAAGGGACCTCGAATTCCTGGAAGCTATAGAATAGGAAAGATGGTGTCTAAGTGTGGAAACTCCATGGGCTTATGATGAAACAGAGCCCTCCAGGAGCCCAAACTAACCACACCAGAGAAAGAAAGGTCTGAGCCCCGTGCAAACACTCAGCTCTATGTACATAAAAGTATTTGGATACACAAATGTAAAACTCAATATCTTTAAGATGTATTTATTTATTCATGAGAGACACAGAGCAAGAGAGAGACAGAGGCAGAAGCAGAGGGAGAAGCAGGCTCCCTGCAGGTAGCCCAATACGGGACTCCATCCCCATAAGCCAAAGGCAGACACTCAACCGCTGAGCCACCCAGGCATCCCAAAACTCAATATCCTCCATGGTACATAATAAGATTCTCAGCATTTTACTTGTGCATTCCGTAGGTGACTGAATTTGTGAAAGTACACCATAATTCCTTTATATATTTTTTTTGTAAATAGTATCTTTGCATTGTTTTACAAGTGGGTAGTTTAGGGGGTCCATGAAATGATTTCTATAACTATTTTGTTGATTCAGTGGCATAAATATCCTGTCACATCGGTTAATCTGCATTCTGTGAAGTACTTTGCTCAAAGCACAGACAGTTGGAAATTGTTCTGTCAGTGAGCTAGAAGCAAGGCTATGGGGTTTTCTTTCTGTTTCAAATGGAAATGCCTTTGGCAGCTCATAGCCTATGAAATATACTTAAAAACCCTAAGTAAGATGGAGGAGCTAAAATGATCCCCTCATTCTTGTTCGTGCCCTGTCTGAATGCCGTCCTTGTTCCTAGGACACTTCTTGTATCTGGAGGCTACTCCATTGGGTCTTCGGGGTGAAGAAGCACACCTCAAGAGTGCTGTGTGGCAAGAATCCAGCACTGCCCGCACCCTAAGCTTCTGGTATTTCCTATCTGCAAAAGCCACGGGGTCCATTCAGTCCTCATTAAGGTAGGATCTTTGCCTGTGATTCCTCTGGGCTTATCAAAGTGCCCTACAGGCCGTCCATGGCCAAAGGGAGTTTTTACAGTTCTGCTACCTTGGCCAGAAGAAGCTTCCTTTCATCTGGGATGGGAGCTTCTACTTGTGGTTCACATGTTCTGTGGGGGTTGATAAGCAGGGCATGGGAACTAGCTTTGAGCTCAACATCATACCCTGTGATTATGACTGAATCCCAGAGACTCCTTTTATGATAACATGTAGTCTAAGACTCATAAATTTCTTCTTGCTGTTTTGACGTTTCCTTCCCTATCCTTCTCAGAAAAAAAAAAAAAAAGATTATTTGTACATCTGAAGGGAGAGTGACTTTCCATTTTAACTTCTGTTTGAGCAATCATTAAGGGAACTAATATTAGACATTTTGGTTCTAACCACACCATGCAAAGGACCGAACTGCTCCGGAGAATGATCAAGGTGTGATTACATTGAACTGCTTATTAACTATGACACAACAATGCATTTTCTTAGTGATGATTCATTGGATGTTTCTGTCAGGGCTTTTATTTAGTATAACAAAGTGACAGTGTTCAGGGAGCAAAATAACAACGTATATATTAATATTAATAAGACCTGATTCATATACCTTTACTCTTTGGCAAGTTAAAACAGCAGCAAAAACGAGATGAGTGTGCATGCACGTGTGTGTGTGTGTGTGTGTGTTCATTTGAGAAATTTAGTTAGAATTCTGAGAGAGCTGGCTTTAAAAACATGCTCTAGAGGCCACTGCTGTTTTATCACACATGAGCTTTGCTGAAGTACCCTAGCACTGTTGGAGAACGCCTGACTAGAATACCGAAGGGCTCTCTTTCGGAATAGGTGATGGCTGAATAGTCTGCATTTTATCCAAAAACCGAGTTAACTGTATATTTTAGGGTTATTCGATAATCAGAAATGCCTACCTAATAAAACACGTGCAGCAAATACCACTGTGATTTATGCTTGCATATAAATGTAGGAGCTTAAATATAATGTTTAAAGTTTGCACAAGAGTGTTCTGCAAGTACATTGCCGCATGTGACACCTGGCTACACAGGGAAGGATTTCTCAGGTGAAAGATTTTGCTCTGCCTTGTGGACTTTGCTTTAGTATTTGTTTCCCTCACATTCACCTTAGTCTCTCTTCTATCATAGTAACAAACTTTATATTACTAATAAAATGTATAATTAAACTATTGTGAGAGAGAAGTCTTCCTGTCAAGTCATGTTGAACTCCTATGATTCCTCCGATTGATTCCTATAGATATTTAACAGTATTTTTAAAAAACTATCTTTCTGCTATGTTTTTTTAAAACCCAGTAACACTTTTTTTAAGAAAAAAAAAACATGATTATCTTCATTTAGTGATATTTATTGCAAAAGAGAAATCTTTCATCGTGTATGTTATATTCAGGAATTTTAGAGCAATCGTTTTATTTTGGTAATTAATATAATACATATTTTTGATCATCATTACAAAGTACTTCTTAGGCTTCTCTCTTTGTGGAACCATGCTGGATTTTAACCTGCTCATTAATTTGAAAGCATCCTAGCCAGATGGCAGACATCATAGGAGCAAGAATTCTGCCCTCTATTTATTTATTTCTTTACTTCTTGTCTTTTGAAATGGTCTCAATTTATGCAGGTGTTGCCTCTGGCTCAGTCTCCTCTGTCTCTTCTCAGGAATATCTCCTTCTGTGTTTCCCTCTTTTGCCTCCATACCAAACCCAACACAATCTGGTAGATTGAGCTTTTTGCAAAACTTTCCTTGACCAATTTTGCCCACCATGATTACTCCTCAGAATAATAAGCTGTGTCCTTCACAGCTCCAAAAAATTCTTCTTTTTCACTAAATGTTCAATTATACTTATTCTGTTTCAACAGGCAGGTCATAAAATCTTGAGAGCAAGACCTTGAAATTTTAGGCTTTTTGTCCTTCTGGGCTCTTCAGAGAAGGGCCTGCAGAAGAGGAGTGGTGCTAGGCCAAAGCACCTCTTTTGGGGACAGTCCTTGTGAAGGAGTGACTGTTATGGGTTACCTGCACAAAAGTAAAATCTAGTCTGGGAAGAGAGGGTAGTTCAAGATGATGGTGTAGGAATACCCTAAATGCAACTCTTTCCTTAGACACAACAAATTTCTAGCTATACATGTAATAATTTTCCTCTGTAAACAAACAAGGAAAGCCCCCTCCCCCCATGAGAACTAGATGACTAGCCTTTCCACAGTAAGAGACAAAAAAGACACTTTGCAAAGGATAGGAGAGGAAGAGACATGGCCTCCCTGGGCCCTGTCCCGGATGCAATAATCCCACAATAGGGACCAAAAGAATCATAGAACTATAAGGAACATATATCCCACTCTAAAAGGGCTCATCTGCAAATGCATTCACATGGAGATCTAGCACAAGAGGAATAGACTTGAAAGCACCTAAACCATGAGAAGGGAGATGCACTAATTTTAAAATGACTGCCAGAGGGTCAGGAATCTGTGAGGACATTATCCAGGGATGGAAGTGCTGGTGTGTCCATTTTTGCCACTCATCCTAACTTCCTGACGATAGAACAAATGTGTGCCATCTTTGGTGCCCTCCCTCTAGCTAACACATGAAGGTCATGGTCTGCTCTCCCTGCCACATAACGAGGCTGGGGGAGCTCCCCACATTTCATTCACTCTGTGCATTATCGGAGCTGCATCAAGACCAGGTGAGTGACAGAGCCTGTCTCCCTCATGTAGCAGCCAAGCCACAAGCAGGTCAGATGAGCACCCTGAACTCTACCTATCTGATGCATAAATGGAGTGGGCAAGTGGTGGGAGCCCTGATCTCCCTGCACAGCAACTGTGGCTCTATCAGAGCCAGCAGACTTACTCAAACCATACTGCAGATGCCCATAGAGTGCCTGGTTCTGGTGGCCAGGGGAGGTTGTGCTTCTGGCTCACATGGAAAAACTCCTACATAAGACTACTCTCTCAAGATGAAGGAAGGTAGCCATTTCACCCAATACATACAGAGAAACAGAGAGAGGCAAAATGAGGAGACAGAGGAATATATCCAAACAGCAAGGAAACTCCTCAGAGAAAGACCTTAATGAAACTGAGATAAGCAACACACTTAATAAAGAATTCATAGTAATGGCCATAAAGAGGCTCACAGATCTCAGGAGAAGAATGGATGAACACAGCAAGAACTTCTGCAGGGAGTTAGGAACTAGATGAAAATACCAAAGAGAAGTTAAATCTGAACTGAGAAACGCACTGTAGGGGTTCAACAGCAGAACGGATGGAATAGAAACGTGAATCAGTAAAACAGAAGCAAATCCATGGAAAACACCCAATCACAGCAGGAAAATGAAAGCAAAAAAGAGTTTTTAAAAAGACAAAATGCCTTAAGGGACCACTGGGACAGTATCAAGCAGAATAACATTTTCATTATAGGAGTCACGGGAGGAGAGAGAGAGAAAGGGCCAGGAAAATTCTCAAAGAAATAATGGCAGAAAACTTACCTAATTCAGGGAAGGGAATAAATATTCAAGTCCAGAAAGCCCAGAGAGTTTCAAATAAGGTGAATCCAGTGATGCCTGGGTGGCTCAGTTGGATGAGTGAGCAGCTCTTGGTTTTGTCTCAGGTCGTGATCTTGTGGGTTATAGGATTGAGCCCTCACGTTGGGCTCCACACTCAGTGGGCGGGTTGCTTGAAGATTCTTTCCCTCTCACCTTCCTCCTGCTCTCTTTCTCTCTCTCTCTCTCTCCCCCCATAAATAAATAAATAAATCTTTTTAAAAAAGAGAAAAGATGAATCCAAAGAGAAACACACCAAGGAACACTATAATTAAAATAGTAAAAATTAATAAGAGAAGATACTGAAAGCAAGAGAAAAGCAACACGCTGTATAAAAGGGAGCCATTATAACTCTATCAGAAGGTTTCTCAGCAGGAAATTTATAGGTCAGAAGGGCATGCATGGCATAATATATTCAAAGTTCTGAAAGGGAAGAACTCCCAACCAAGAATTCTCTACCTGGCAAGTCTGTCATTCAGAATTGAAGAAGAGATTAAGAGTTTTCCAGGAAGCAGAAGCTAAAGGAGTTCATCACCACTGAACCCAACCATACAAAAAATGTAAAGAATGCTTTTCTAAGCTAAAAAGAAAAGGTACTAATTACTAGTAAGAAAACTAAAGAAAAAAATGAGAGAAAACTAAGAAAACAAATGAGAGTTAAAAATCTAACCGGAAGGACAAGTAACCAAGGTAGTGAGTGGATCAACAACTTATAAAACAAATATGAAGGGTAAAAGACAAAGGTAGTACAATAAAACTACCGCAATGAGTTAAGGGATAAATAAAATAAAAAATATGTTAAATGTGTTATCAACAATATAAAAATGCAGAAGAGAGGAGTACAAGTATAAAACTTTGGGATACGTTCAAAATTAACTTACTGTCAACTTAAAGGAGACAGTTATATACATGTTATATGTGAACCAGACCATAACCACAAAGAAGAAAGCTTATAGTTAAGAACACAAAAGTAAAAGACAAAGCAATCTAAATATAAAGAAAACAAACACGAAGTAACAAACCAAGAAAGGAACAGAGAAGGACAACAATAACAGTGAGGAAACAATTAACAAGATGACAGTAAGTACATACCTAGAAATAGTGACTTTAAGTGTAAGGGAACTATCCTTCAATCAAAAGACATGGGATGGCTAAATGGATAAGGAAAACAAGACTCTTCTATAGGCTGCCTTATCCAAACCTCAATGAGGTATCACCTCACACCTATCAGAATGGCTATTATCAAAAACACAAGACATAAGTGTTGGTGAGGATGTGGGAACCCTCCTACACTGTTGGTGGGAATGCAAACTGGTTCAGCCACTGTGGAAATCTGTATAAAATTTTCCTCAAAAATTTTTCAAAAATAGAACTACCGTGTGATCCAGCAATTCCACTTATGGGTATTTATACAAAGAAAACAAAAACACTAATTGGAAAATATATATGCATGCCTGTGTTTCCTGCAGCATTATTTAATATAGCCAAGTCATGGAAGTAACCCTAAGTGTCCATTGAGATAAATGTTAAAGAAGATGTGATATACAAAATAATATTGTTCAACTGTAAAAAAAAAAAAAGAATGAAATCTTACCATTTGCAACAACACAGATACACTTTAAAGGCATTGTGTTAAGTGAGTAAATCAGAAAAAGACAACTACCATATGCTTTCACTTATGTGTAGAATCTAAAAAAAAAGCAAACAAACAAAACAGAAAGATACAGACGACAAACTAGTGGTTGCCAGAGGGGAGAGGGTCAGGGGACAGTTGGAATAGGTAAAGGGGATTAAGAGTTACAAACTTCCAGTTATAAAATAAGTAATTTATGGGCATGCAATGTACAGTCTATGGAATATAGTCAATAACATTGCAATAATTTTTTATACTAACAGGTAGTAACCAGACCTCTCCAGGCGATCATTTCATAATATGCAAAAATATTGAATCGCTATGCTATACACCCGAGACTAATATAATATTCCACGTCAATTATAATTCAATAAAAAGTCTGATCTGAAAAATTTGTATTCTGAGATACATACATGCAATCAGATGCAAAAGCTATGCAACCATTGAGCAATAATTCAATATCAATGTTGTTGGAAAGGGTAGTTCTGATTATACATCACAACCACAGTAGTGGATGCATTCATTGAACATCAAATATTTAACATTTATTGAACATAATACTTAATACTATTTTATGTAATTGATTCTTAGCACAACCCTCTGAGTTAAAATGCAAGTTCCATTTTACTGAAGGATGGGTAAAGGGAGCTTCATAGAAACGTCTACCTAACTAGTCACTGACAGGCTGGGACTTTGAATCTAGGTATATTTACATCCAAAACTTACATTTTTACCCTCACCTTTATTCCCGAGAGTTTTTCACTGATACTAATGAGTTCTGCTTTTATAATGAAACACAGATTCTGTTTTAGAGAGATCTATTTTCATTGGCTCAAATCATGGAATAATTTTCTTTTTTAGGAAAACAAAATGAGTAATAGTTCCTAGCATGCATATTTGTGACTCTTAAACTACTCTTGTATTAAAGGAGTTAATTTAGGGAAGTATCAGGATAGCAAAACTATTTGTTTAGGAAACATTTAGTAAAGAGCTGTACAATTTTCCATATTCTATATATTATATTTTTATTCTATATTGCTTGCCTACAGTCACATGAGAATTAATTTTCACTAAAGTGATGTATCTGGAACAAATGTAATCTTTTTTGTCTTAAGGTGATGAGTGAATCACGCAAAAAAGTATGGAAAAAAGTATTTCATTGAGAAATTATTTTTTTCTTTCCTTTGAATTTCCTTTAGTTATATATGTAGAAACACACAAAATAAAATGAAGTGACTTTTTTCAAGAGAAATAACTTTTTAAAACATAACTAATTTTTTAAATAACATTGGACAATTTACCATATAGGAGGATAGATCTGTCACTCATTTCTTGGACCAAACCACATTGCGAGTAGGATTTAGTCGATGGTAACTGGTTATGTCTTCATTTATGATGAGTCAATGAAAACTCAGAGGGACTAAATATTAAGTCAAAGGTTGTAAGTAAGTGGATGAGCTAGGACTTTAACTCAGGTGATTAAAAATTAAGCTTAGAATGTTACACAATCGGTTTTGTTTCTGTCTTTCTACCGAGGCAAAGAGGGAAACTGAGGAAAAAAAGAGACAAACAAATAAAGGACCATGAGGATAGATTAAGGGAAATAAATGACAGCCTGAGGAAGAAAAACCTACGTTTCATTGGGGTTCCAGAGGGCGCCAAATGTGACAGAAGCCCAGAATATGTATTTGAACAAATCATATCTGAAAACTTTGCTAATCTGGGAAGGGAAACAGGCATTCATATCCAGGAAATAGAGAGATTCCACCCCCTGAAATGAATAAAAACTGTTCAACACCTCGACATTTAATGGTGAAGCTTGCAAATTCCAAAGATAAAGAGAAGATCCTTAAAGCAGCAAGAGACAAGAAATCCCTGACTTTTATGGGGAGGAGTATTAGAGTAACTGCAGACCTCTCCACAGAGACCTGGCAAGCCAGAAAGGGCTGGCAGGATATAGTCAGGGTCCTAAATGAGAAAAACATGCAACCGAGAATACTTTATCCAGCAAGGATCTCAATCAGAATGGAAGGAGAAAGAAAGAGCTTCCAAGACAGGCAGGAACTGAAAGAATATGTGACCTCCAAACCAGCTCTGCAAGAAACTTTAAGGGGGACTCTCAAAATTCCCCTTTAAGAAGAAGTCCACTGGAACAATCCACAAAAACAGGGACTGAATAAGTATCATGATGACACTAAACTCATATCTTTCAATAGTAACTCTGAACATGAACGGGCTTAATGACCCCATCAAAAGGTGCAGGCTGTCAGACTGGATAAAAAAGCAGGACCTGTCTATTTGCTGTCTACAAGAGACTCATTTTAGACAGAAGGACACCTACAGCCTGAAAATAAAAGGTTGGAGAACCATTTACCATTCAAACGGTCCTCAAAAGAAAGCAGGGGTAGCCATCCTTATATCCGATAAACTAAAACGTACCCCGAAGACCGCAGTGAGAGATGAAGAGGGACACTATATCATAATTAAAGGATCTATCCAACAAGAGGACTTAACAATCCTCAATATATATGCCGTGAATGTGGAAGCTGCCAAATATATCAATCAATTAATAACCAAAGTGAAGACGTACTTAGATAATAATACACTTATACTTTGTGACTTCAATCTAGCGCTTTCTACACTTGATAGTTTCCTAAACACAACATCTCCAAAGAAACGAGAGCTTTAAATGATACACTGGACCAGATGGATTTCACAGATATCTACAGAACTTTACATCCAGACTCAATTGAAAATACATTCTTCTCAAGTGCACATGGAACTTTCTCCAGAATAGACCACATACTGGGTCACAAATTGGATCTGAGCCGATACCCAAAGATTGGGATCGTCCCCTGCATATTCTCAGACCATAATGCCTTGAAATTAGAACTAAATCACAACAAGAAGTTTGGAAGGACTTCAAACACGTGGAGGTTAAGGACCATCCTGCTAAAAGATGAAAGGGTCAACCAGGAAATTAAGGAGAAATTAAAAAGATTCATGGAAACTAATGAGATTGAAGATACTACCATTTAAAACCTTTGGGATACACCAAAAGCAGTCCTGAGGGGGAAATACATCACAATACTAGCAGCCATCCAAAAGCTGGAAAGAACTCAAATACAAAAGCTAACCTTACACCTAAAGGACCTAGAGAAAGAAAAAAAAAAACAGCAAATAGATCCTACACCCAGCAGAAGAGAGTTAATAAAGATTCGAGCAGAACTCAACGAAATCGAGACCAGAAGAACTGTGGAACAGATCAAACAAAACCAGGAGTTGGTTCTTTGAAAGAATTAATAACATAGATAAACCATTATTCACCCTTTAAAAAGAAAAGAGAGAAGACTCAAATTAATAAAATCATGAATGAGAAAAGAGAGATCACTACCAACACCAAGGAAATACAAAAGATTTTAAAAACATATTATGAACAGCTATATGCCAATAAATCAGGCAATCTAGAAGAAATGGACATATTTCTGGAAAGCCACAAACTACCAAAACTGGAACAGGAAGAAACAGAAAACCTGAACAGGCCGATAACAAGGGAGGAAATTGAAGCAGTCATCAAAAACCTCCCAAGACACAAAAGTCCAGGGCCAGATGGCTTCCTTGGGGAATTTTATCAAACGTTTAAAGAAGAAACCATACCTATTCTACTAAAGCTGTTTGGAAAGATAGAAAGGGATGGAGTACTTGCAAATTCGTTCTATGAGGCCAGCATCACCTTAATTCCAAAACCAGGCAAAGACCCCACCAAAAAGAAGAATTACAGACCAATATCCCTGATGAACATGGATGCAAAAATTCTCAACAAGATACTAGCCAATAGGATCCAGCAGTACCTTAAGAAAATTATTCACCATGACCAAGTAGGATTTATTCCCGGGACACAAGGCTAGTATAACACTCATAAAACAATCAATGTGATTTATCATATCAGCAAGAGAAAAGCCAAGAAACGTATGATCCTCTCATTAGATGCAGTGAAAGCATTTTACAAAACACAGCGGCCATTCCCGATCAAAACACTTCAGAGTGTTGTGAGAGAGGGAACATTCCTCAACATCTTAAAAGCCATCTACGAAAAGCACACAGCAAATATAATTCTCAATGGGGAAGCACTGGGAGCCTTTCCCCTAAGATCAGGACCAAGACAGGGATGTCCACTCTCACCATTGATATTCAAGATCGTACTGGAAGTCCTAGTCTCAGCAATCAGACAACAAAAAGATATTAAAGGCATGCAGATTGGCAAAGAAGAAGTCAAACACTCCCTCTTCACCGATGACATGATACTGTGCATAGAAACCCCAAAAGCCTCCACCCCAAGATTGCTAGAACTCATACAGCAATTTGGCAGCGTGGCAGGATACAAAATCAATTCCCAGAAGTCAGTGACGTTTCTATACACTAACAATGAGACTGAAGAAAGGGAAATTAAGGAGTCAATCCCATTTACAATTGCACCCAAAAGCATAAGATACCTAGGAATAAACCTCACCAAAGAGGTAAAGGATCTACACCTAACAACACCCTAAAAACTATAGAACACTTCTGAAAGAAATTGAGGAAGACACAAAGAGATGGAAAAATATTCCATGCTCATGGATTGGCAGAATTAATATTGTGAAAATGTCAATGTTACCTAGGGCAATTTACACGTTTAATGCAATCCCTATCAAAATACCATGGACTTTCTTCAGAGAGTTAGAACAAATTATTTTAAGATTTGTGTGGAATCAGAAAAGACCCCGAAAAGCCAGGGGAATTTTAAAAAAGAAAACCATATCTGGGGGCATCACAATGCCAGATTTCAGGTTGTACTACAAAGCTGTGGTCATCAAGACAGTGTGGTATTGGCACAAAAACAGACACATAGATCAGGGGAACAGAATAGAGAACCCAGAAGTGGACACTCAACTTTATGGTCAACTAATATTCGATAAAGGAGGAAAGACTATCCACTGGAAGAAAGACAGTCTCTTCAATAAATGGTGCTGAGAAAATTGGACATCCACATGCAGAAGAATGAAACTAGACCACTCTCTTGCACCAGACACAAAGATAAACTCAAAATGGATGAAAGACCTAAATGAGAATGGGGAAAATTAACAAGGCAGGAAACCACAAATGTTGTAGAGGATGCGGAGAAAAGGGAACCCTCTTACACTGTTGGTGGGAATGTGAACTGGTGCAGCCACTCTGGAAAACTGTGTGGAGGTTCCTCAAAGAGTTAAAAATAGACCTGCCCTACGACCCAGCAATTGCACTGCTGGGGATTTACCCCAAGGGTACAGATGCAATGAAAGCCCGGGACACCTGCACCCCGATGTTTCTAGCAGCAATGTCCACAATAGCCTAACTGTGGAAGGAGCCTCGGTGTCCATCGAAAGATGAATGGATAAAGAAGATGTGGTCTATGTATACAATGGAATATTACTCAGCCATTAGAAATGACAAATACCCACCATTTGCTTCAACGTGGATGGAACTGGAGGGTATTATGCTGAGTGAAATAAGTCAATCGGAGAAGGACAAACATTATATGGTCTCATTCATTTGGGGAATATAAATAATACTGAAAGTGAATAGAAGGGAAAGGAGAAGAAATGGGTGGGAAATATCAGAAAGGGAGGCAGAACATGAAGACTCCTAACTCTGGGAAATGAACTAGGGGTGGTGGAAGGGGAGGATGGCGGGGGTGGGGGTGAATGGGTGACGGGCACTGAGGGGGGCACTTGACGGGATGAGCACTGGGTGTTATTCTGTATATTGGCAAATTGAACACCAATAAAAAATAAATTTATTATTTAAAAAAAGAAAAAAAATAAAAAAAGAAAAAAAGGAAAAAAAAGAAAAAAATCACAGAAAAAGTAAATGAACTAGAGACTTAAAAAAAAAACCCACCAAAACAAAACAACAAGAACAAAAAAAAAAAAAGTAGAAACAAGTAAACAAACAAAATCGATATGCACAATAGACAAGATCAATAAAACCAAGACCTGGTTCTTTGAAAGGATAAACAAAGCCTATAAACTAGCCATAATCCTCAAAAAGAAAGAGGGCACAAATACAACCAGAAATGTAGAGGAAGGGCAGGCCAAGCGGCTCAGTGGTTTTCCACCTGCCTTTGGCTCAGGGCATGATCCTAGAGACCCAGGATCGAGTCCCACATCGGGCTCCCTGCGTGGAGCCTGCTTCACCCTCTGCTTGTGTCTCTCATGAATAAATAAATAAAATCTTGGGATCCCTGGGTGGCGCAGCGGTTTGGCGCCTGCCTTTGGCCCGGGGCGCGATCCTGGAGACCCGGGATCGAATCCCACGTCAGGCTCCTGGTGCATGGAGCCTGCTTCTCCATCTGCCTGTGTCTCTGCCTCTCTCTCTCTCTCTCTCTCTCTGTGACTATCATAAATTAAAAAAAAAAAAAACGATTGAAGAAAATAAAAAAGAAATGTAGAGGATGTTACACGTGACACCACAAAATACAAAAACAGTATAAGAGATGACCAGAAACAATTATACATAACCATACTGGAAGACCTAGAAAAAAAAGGATAAATTCCTAAAAATGCACAATCTTCCAACACTGAATCATGAAGATACAGAAGACCTTAGTAGGTCAATTATAGGGATGCCTGGGTGGCTCAGTCAATTAAACATCTGCCTTCAGCTCAGGTCAGGATTCCAGGGTACTGGGTATGAAACCAATATCCAGCTCCCTCCTCAGCAGGGAGCCTGCTTTTTCTCTCCCTCTTTCTCCCTCTGTTTGTGTGGTCTCTCTCTCTCTCTCTCTCTCAAATAAATAAAATCTTCAAAATTATTTGTTTTAAATAAGATCTTAGTGGTCAATGATGAATAATGAAAATGAATTAGGAATAAAAACTCCCCAAAACAAGGACTGGACAGCTTCACTGATGGTTATACCAAATAGTTAAAGCCCTATAACTCTCAAATTATTCCTCTCCCCCTAAAAAGAACTGAAGAGAAAGGAAGGCTTCCAAATTCATTTTAAGTGGCTAGCACTGCCCTGATATCAAATCCAAAGACATCACACAAAAAGAAAATCACATGCCAGAGTCTCTGATGAACACAGATATGAAAACCCTCAACAAAATATTAGCAAACCTAATTCAACACACGTTAAAAGGAGAATGCATTATAATCAAATGGGATTTATTTCAGGGATGGAAGAATGGTTCGACACTCACAAATCAACATGATGTACCCACATCAACAAAATGAAGAATAAACATCATATGATTTTTCTCAACAGGTGTAGAAAAAGCATATCATAAAATTCAACTTCCATTTATGATAAAAAAAAGTCTCAACAAAGTGTGTATAAAAGAAATATATCTCAACGTAATAAAGGCCATATATGTCAAACCCACAGTTAACATTATACTCAGTGGTGAAAACTGAAGGTTTTCCTCAAAGATCAGAAACAAGACAAGGATGCCCAACCTTGTCACTTTCATTCAATATGGTATTAAAAGTCCTAGCCATAGCAATTAGATAATTAAAAAAACGCAGAAAAATTGAAAATGAAGAAGTAAAACTGTCGTTATTTGCAGATGGCATTACACTATATATAGAAAGCCCTAAGGACTCCAAAAAATTATTAGAGCTAATAAGTGAATTTCATAAAGTTATAGGATACAAAATTAGCATACGGAGAAATTCATTGTGTTTCTTCCCTACACTAGTAACTATGAGAAAAAGAAATTAATGATGCAATCTCATTTACAACTGCATCAAAATAAAAAAAAAAAGCTTAGGGATAAATTTAATCAAGGAGGTGAAAAACTTGTATCCTTAAAACTATAAAATACTGAAAAAAGAAACTGAGGACAACACAAATAAATGGAAAGATATACTGTGCTATGGATTGGAAGGATTGGAAGAATTAATATTGTTACAATGTCTATGCTACTCAAAGGAATCTACAGATTCAATACAATTCCCATCAATATACTGGTGACACTCTGCACATAACTAGAACAAAGAATCCTTAAAATTTGTATGAAACCATGAAAGACTCAAAATAGCCAAAATAATCTTGACACAGAACAAAGCTGGAGGCATAATGGTCCCTAATTTCAAACTATAGTAATCAAAACAGTATGGTACTGACACAAAAACCCTTAGGTCAATGAAATAGAGACCCTGGAAATAAATCCACATATTTATGGTCAATTAATCTATGACAAAGGAGGCAAGAACACACAATGGAGAAGACATTCTCTTCAGGAAATAATTTTGGGAAAATTGGACAGCCACATGTAGAAGAATGAAATTTAACCACTATCTTACTACCATATACAAAAAATAAATTCAAAATGGACTAAAGACCTGAATGTAGGACCTGAAACCATAAAACTCCTAGAAGAAAATGCAGGCGATAAACTTTTGACATTCATCTTAGCAACATTTTTTTGGACCAGCCTCCTCAGGGAAGGAGAACGAAGGTTAACACAAACAAATGAAATTACATCAAAGTAAAAATCTTTTGCACAGTGAAGGAAACCATCAACAAAACAAAAAGGCAACCTACCAAATGGGGGGAGATATTTGCACATCATATATTCAATAAGGAGTTAACATCCAAAATACAGAAAGAATTTATACAACTGAATATTTAAAAAGCAATCTAATTTAAAAACGAGTAGAGAACTTCAATAGACATCTTCCCAAAGAAGACAAACATAGCTAACAGGCATATGGAAAGGTGCTCAACGTCACTCAACATCAGGGAAAAATGCAAATCACTCCAGCCAGATTAACTTTCAAAAATACAAAAACAGCAAGTGTTGGAGTCTGTGGAGAAAAGGGAATTCCAACGCACTGTTGGGAGGAATGTATATTGGTGCAGCCACTATGGAAAACATTTTAGAGGTTCTTCAAAAAATTAAATTTAGAATTATCATATGATCCAGCAATTTCACTTATTTATCCAAAGAAAATGAACACACCAATTTGAAGAAATATATGCACCCTAGGTTTACTGCAACATTATTTACAACAGCCAAGATGTGGAAGCAGCCTAATGGTCCAGTGATAGATGAATGAAGAAAGAAGATGTGGTAGGTATATCCAACAGAATATTACTCAACCACAAAAATGAATGACATCTTTCCATTTGCAACAACATGGATGGACTTAGATCAGTGCTATTACACTAAGTGAAATATGTCAGACAGAAGAAGAGAAAAACTTTATGATTTCTCTTATATGTGAACTCTAAAAACACAACACAAAACAAGCAGACTCATAGGTACAAGAAACAAACTATAGGCTACCAGAGGGGATACGAGTTGATGGGGGAAACAGGTAAATGTGGTGAAGTGGATTAAATGGCACAAACTTCCAGTTATAAAAGAAATAAGTCATGGGGATGTAATGTACTACATAGGGAATATAGTCAATAGTATTGTATTAACTTCACATAGTGGGAGATGACAAGCAGATTTATCATGGGGATCATTTTGTAACATGTAAAAATATCAAATCACTATGATATATACCTTAATATTATCTTGTATATCATTTATACTTCAGTAAAAATTAAATACATGGATAAAATAGAGTATTCCCCCAAAAAAGGACAAAAGGTAAAGATAACACATCAGAAACAACTGACAACTATAAAAATAAATGTAAGCAATATTGTGTTGAATAACAGTTACTTTGCAGTATCAGATATAAACTGAAGAGTTAAATTAATGCTTACTTTATTACTTTTCCTTAATATTATATCTTTAGTTACTGATAATTGGTAAATTCAAGGTCTTTTGATTGCATCTTATGCTTCCCTATGTTTCTGTTTTCTCATTTGAAATACCCTCTCTTCTTTGCTCTATTTATCCAAATCCTTAACTCTCAAAATCCAGTTCAATTTTTTCTTATTTCCTCCCAACACTCTCAGTACATAAACATGTGATAGCTTTTGAATTCCTAGATAATTTTTGAATTCCTAGAATATTAAATGCTTTTTGTAGGTAACTGGCATGTAATTATGCACTGCTTGTCCTTTCACTCATGCAATTAAAGTAACTACTATATGCTAGGCACTCTGCTACAGCTAGAAATAGGACATTAAACAAGGCAGATGCAGTCTCTGCTCATCATTAAAGCTTCCTAGTCATTGGAAAACAGAGCTTTATACACAGAGTCATCCAGCAGGGTAGTAGGACCATGAAAAAAGCCCCAGGGGTATGGGATACAAAGCCACTCAGGGAGGGTGCAGGCTTGGAAAGGTTCCATTCCAAGAATACAGTACAGGAAGTCATAAGTCACTTCTCAGAAAGAGGATAATTTCAGAAAGAGGACAATTAAATACTGAAGAACACCCAAGGACTAATGGGAGAGCATTGGCCGCTTCTGGTAGAAAGACTGACTGGCATACAGCTGCCTTTTGCAAACAGTTAATTCCACTTCAAACTCACAAGCTTCATGTCAGCTAGGAGTATATTTAGTAGAAGCTCAGCAAAGATTTGTTTGAGCGCATGAATTAGAAGTAAGGTCTGGACAGAGTAGGGACTGAGACAGAACTCAGTATTTGCAAAGGAAAGTTGTAGTCCAATAAAGAAATGGTTAGCAATAGACTGTATAAATTAGTGCACAGTATACCCTAAAGTGCCCAGATTTTTTTTTTAATTTATGTGTCACATAATGCTATCCACAGAAGACCTAAAAAATAAAAAAAAGACCTATCGAATGTAGAAAGCGCTAGATTGAAGTCAAGTATAAGTGTATTATCTAAGTATGTCTTAAATATGGTTATTAATTTAGTTATTAATTGATATCAATTCTTCTGGGGGAGGGGCCTTTTGTGCTGATTTTCAGGTGTGGGCACTTGGGGGAGCTGCTCAGCCCCCTGCCTGGTGCCGGGCTCAGTGAGTGTTTATCCTGTTTATCTGGTGAGGGCACTGTGAGGCTCAGTGGGGGTTGTTTACCCCGTGAGGCCCAGGGAGGAACAACCACAGTGTCCTTGGCCAGCTCTGGAACCCTAGGGTCAGCTCCCGCAGTAACTAAGGAGCTTTCAGTTGGCAGGGGCCTGGACGCCCCGGGGGCGGGGCCGCTGATCTGCTCTGCTTGGGACAGGAGCCTCCTCACTGTCCTGGGCCCTTCTTTCCTCTGCCTGTCCCAGGGGGGAGGCCGGATCCTGGGCTGTGTCCCCAGCGCCCTGTGCTCCTGGGCCTGCGCTATTGAATTAGTGCTCCTGGGCCGCGCAGCTCCCTCTGCATGGAGCCTCCGCCTGAGCGCCTCCGAGCTGCTCCCGGGTCCAGCCAGGTGCGCTGCAGCCCTTTAGTGAGCTCCGTGTACTCTCCCCAGGGCGCAGGTGTCTGTTAGTGTCCCAGGGAGCCTGAGGGCACCCCCGCCCTCCTGGGGTCCTGCTTGAACTCCCTGCGAGTGCCTTTCCTCCCGGGAAGATTGGCGAAGCTTCTACTTCTCCCGGATGGGGCTTTCTTGTCCTGGGGGCACTCGCCCCGGCCTTAACCCGGCTCCTCACGGGCCCCTCCCCCTTGGATGCCTTTTGTTTCTTTATTAATTTTTTCCCCTTTCCCCCCATCTTCCTGCCTTGATAGAAGCGTGAACTCTTCTCACTGTAGCATTCTTTAAATCTCAGGCTGAATTTGTATATTTTCAGGATGACTTGAAGGTTATCTAGGTAATTTGGTGGGGACAGGTGACTTGGGGACCCTACTCTTCTACCATCTTGCCCCGCCTCCTATAGTCTCATTTTTTTTAAAATTTTTTAAAAAATTTATTTATGATAGTCACACACACACAGAGAGGCAGAGACACAGGCAGAGGGAAAAGCAGGCCCCATGCACCGGGAGCCCGACGTGGGATTCTATCCCGTGTCTCCAGGATCGTGCCCTGGGCCAAAGGCAGGCGCTAAACTGCTGTGCCACCCAGGGATCCCTTTAATCACTTCTTATAGTTAGAATTATTCCTTCTCAGTTCTTTGAAGTTACTTTGAGATACATTTTTTTTCAAGATTATATTTATTTCCAAATGAGACATACAGAGAGAGGCAGAGACATAGGCAGAGGGAGAAGCAGGCTCCCTGTGGGGTGTGCGATGCAAGACTTGATCCTAGGACCCCGGGATCATGACCGAAACCAAAGGCAAGATGCTCAACCACTGAGCCACCCATGGGCCCAGAAGACTACATTTCCACACCCTGGAGGCTTTTGCAAATGTCCGCAAATGCTCAGCCATCCGACCAACTTCTGAAGGGAAGCCAGCCCCACTCTCAGGGGATCTCAGAGATTTGAGAGGCTTGGGCCTCCTCACACATATGCTTTGGGCACCCTTGGCCACTGCCCTCTGTGCGCATGCACAGGGATGCCAGCTTCTGAGGTGCGCAGGCGCATTCGCATTTAGCAGTGTTGCTAGGTTACACTGGTTCTGCGTAGGAAGGTTCTAAGTCCTTGGGCTTAGTCCCTGAGACATTGAGGCGAGGCCCACTTGCCTTATTGCTGACGATGAGTGTCTCGCACTAGAGGCGGTGAAACCTGTGTCATCGAAGTCTCGGCTTCATTATGAAAAAGAGATCTACAGCGCGGAATGGGTGGGGCCTGCTGCGCTTCGGCTTCAACCTCAGGCCTCTGAGGGACCGCTCACCGCCTATGATTGTTTCCAGCTTCCACAGCCCCGGCCCCGGATACAACATCAAGTATCAAGATCTCAGGAAAATCCACAGAGCTGTGGTCGCTGATGATCCAGAAAAATTGCAGGACGTAGAGCAGTTTCTGCTTTTTGGTTTATGTGACATAAATGAAAGGGACAGGAAGAACAGGTAGCAGGGCTTTTGAGGTGGGCAGAAGGAGGCGGGGCGGGAGCCCGATGTGGGATTCGATCCCGGGTCTCGAGGATCGCGCCCTGGGCCAAAGGCAGGCGCCAAACCGCTGCGCCACCCAGGGTTCCCTACAAGGAGCTTTTGAAATAATCATATGCTGTAATATATACTTACTGATAATTTATTGATAAGTCTTTTGTTCCTAGTAAAATAGCTCAGTGTATTTTCCCCTCTTCTGCATTTATTGCCATTTTAAACATCTGAAGAGGAAATAAAATTAGTTGCAGCCACAAATAATCTCATGATTTTTCTAGGAGCTACATAAATTTTACCTTAGTTAGTATTGGTATTTTGAAATATAAGGCTTTTTTTTTTCTTTTTAAAAGACTTTATGGATTCATTTGACAGAGCACAAGCAGGGGGAGTGGAGGCAGAGGGAGAGAGAAAAGCAGGCTTTCTGTGGAGCAGGGAGCCTGACACGGGACTTGCTCTCAGGATCCGGGGACCATGACCTCAGCCGAAGGCAGAGGCTTAACTGACTGAGCCACCCAGCCACTCCTGAAATACAAGGCTTCTTTTGTATTTAAGACTCACACTAGAGAAGTAGCTGCAGTTTGGTGCCAGAATAGTGGTAGTGGGTACAAAGACCTGGGGAATGTCCTGCAGCTCACTTAGTACTTTTAACCTCTCCATTTTTGAATTGTGATAACTAAAAGAGATAATTAATGTGTGCAGACATGTTTGTAGTACAATGCCTAGATTTATTAGTTATCAGTAGATAAAATTCTTATAACTGAGTATAGAAATGTTAGAAAAGTCGAATACGTATGGAATATTCTCAGGACAAAGTGAGGTTAGGAAATTGAATCTGTCCAAATATATGCAGAGCTAAGGGTTTTCCTGTGGACTGTGTTAGACATGAGACTATAAACTCAATTTTAGTGTAGTCAGATGTATTAGTTTTTTTCTTTCAAGCCTTCTGAGTTTGTTGTAAACCAGAGAAAGACCTTTCCAATTCTGAGATTCTTAGGATTTTGTCATGATTTCTTTTTCCTTTCATGCATTCATTGCTTTCAATTAAACTTTTGAACTTTGGGGAATTTATGCTTGTATAAAAGTTTGAGCTTGGATCCAACTTTGTGTTTTTCCAGTTGGATATCCACTTAACTGCAACCCATTCCTTGTATAAACATAGGATATTCTTTGATTTCAGAGAAAATCATGATAATGTCATTTTATTGAGTTCCAGCTAAAAGACTCTTGTTTTACTTAGGTTTCTCCTCCTCATGAAAAAGAAAAAGGTCTGTTACATGAAAACCGCATGTTGCAAGATGAACTTGCCATGCTAAGACTGGAAATAGACACAATAAGGAATCAGAAGCAGGAAAAGAGGTATTGTGAAGACACTGAAACTGAAAAAGAAAAGAATGACAGTCTTCAAAACGCCATAAAACTGAATGAGGTAACATTAACAAATACAGTATTCCAATCTAGTGGGCAGCTGAATGTTGTGACAACTGAGAATACCATGCTGAACTCTAAATTGCAGGATGAAAAGCTAAACAGAGAAAGACTGGAAGCAAAACTTCAATCATACCGAGCTAGACTCGCTACAGCTATACAGGATCGTGATCAAAGTCAGGCATCAAAAAGAGACCTAGAACTTGCTTTCCAGAGAGCAAAAGATGAGTGGTGTCATTTACAGGACAAAATGAACTTTGAGATGTCTAACCTAAAAGATAACAATGAGGTGCTTTCTCAGCAACTTTCTGAAGTCGAAAGTAAATTTAATGCCCTAGAAATTGAGCTCCAGTATACAAGAGATGCTCTCAGAGAAAAGACGTTGGCTTTAGAACATTTACAAAGAAACCCAAAACAAACACAGGGTCAGAAGAAGGAAATTGAGCAGAAATCTCAAAACGAACAAGGTAAAGTGAATAAATACATGGGAAAGCATGAATCCTTAGAAGAGAAATTATCTCAACTAAAAATTGAAAATATGTTGCTCCGAGAGCAACTAGATGATGCCTACAGCAGAGTGGAATGCAAAGAAAAGACTATAATTGATCTCAAAGACCAGGTTCAGGTTATTGTAAGAATGGTTCGAGTTGCAGGTGAAAAACGAGCTCTTCTACTGCGAGAAAAAAATAAGGAGTTAATCAATAAATGTAAACAGATAATGGAAAGAGCATTTAGATATGAAGATGAGAAAGAAGAAAGAGAAGTAAGTATTCAGAAAGACAAATATTTTTCAAGCTTCCTATTAGAAAGTTCAAAGTAATGTTTGGTTATGGCTTATTAGTACTATTTTTTTTTTTTTTGGAGAGAAATAGTGCACCTGCACCTAAATGGGAGTGGGGCAGATGGAGAGGGAGAGAGAATCCAAAGTGGGCTCTATGCCCAGTGCAGAGCTCCACTTCATGACCCCGAGATCACGACCTGAATGATTATGGGTCAGTTTTGAATCTGCATAACTTGTATCCAGCAAATAAAAATTAGACCTGAAAGGTGCCTTAATTTGAATAAAAATGCACGTCATCTATGAGAAACTTCAAGAGGTTAAGTTATACATTGTTAAAGAAAGGAGTCTGATATTAATAATTTATTGTTAGTACTACTAAAATAGTTTTAATTCTTGTCACCATGTTTTAATACCATGATGAACAGATAAGTGGAAATGCTCATACCTGAGTGTTTTGACCTTGAGGTTCAAGTAAGTGGATTACCTTGACAACTAACTCCAGACTTGTCACATGAACTGAAGTGTAGGTGCTGTATCTCAGTACTTTTTTTTTGATAGCTTTTTAAGCATTTTCAGTTAGCATACTTTATTTTTATTTATGTAAATTTAAATGTTTAGTCTCAAATCATTTATTCTTGTGACCTTTTCACTTTTTGAAGGCATCTACTTTTCAGTAAATCATAATTTGGGATAACTGGTGACTTAGCAAAGCTGTATTTGATTTCATCTTCCCACCACGGTTTATAATTTAAGCATTTTTCAAATAATTTGCTCATTTCAAAACTCCATTGGTAACTACCATTTGGGCTTAAAATTTTCCAATAGAATTGTATCTTTGTGATTTATTAATTTGGCACTGGATCTCCATTTTCAGGCTACTGAGGGAAGGATGGCAGGATTCTTGTATAGCAGGAGTGGAGTGAGCATGGACAGGGGAGGGATCTCTAGGAGCTGAGGCCAGGAAGGAGGCAGAAGCCAGGTTATGTAGGGGGCTTGAGGGCCATTAGTATGACTTCACATTTGTTCTGAGATAGTAACCTATTGGAAGGATTTGAGCAGAGGATTGAGTATGTGAAGAACTTGGAAGTTAATTTTAGCCTCTAATAAAAAGAGAGAAAATATTTGATTAATGTAGAATTTACCACTGCTAGTCTCACCTATACAATACCCATTTCTTTTTGAGACTTCAGCAGGCTGGGAAGCTTTGCAAATTCATCAACAAGGAATGGAGAGTGGGGCTGAAATAATTATCTGTGTAACATAAAAGGCTCCCTGCATGGAGCCTGCTTCTCCCTCTACCTGTGTCTGTCTCTCTCTCTCTCTCTCTCTCTCTCTCTCTGTGTGTGTGTCTAATGAATAAATAAATAAAAAATCTTAAAAAAAAAGTGGTAGTAATTTTGATAGAGATTGCATTGAATATAGAGATTGCTCGAGCTTGCATAGACATTTTAACAATATTTGTTCTTCCAATCCATGAACATGGAATGATTTCAGTCCTTTATGATTTCTCAATTTCTTTCCAGAATGTCCTGTCGTCTTCAGAGTACAGATCCTGTATCTTTCGGTGGGTTTTATTTCCAAGGTATCTTATGGTTGTTTAGTGCAATGGTAAATGGAATTGACTCCTCAGTTTCTCTTTCTTCCATCTCATTGTTAGTGTATAGAAATGCAACTGATTTCTGTGCATGGATTTCCTATCCTGCTGCTTTGCTGAATTCAGGAAAGGGTCCTAACAATGCTGGCGTAGAGTCTTTTGGGTTTTCCACATAGGATATCATGTCCTCTGAGAAAAGTGAGAGTTTGAGTTCTTTTCTGATTCAGACGCCTTTTTATTTCTTTTTGTTGTCTAAATGCTGAGGCTATGTCGAACAACACTGGTTGTCCAGAGAGTGGACCTCCCTGTTGTGTTCCTGACCTTAGCGGCAAAGCTCTCAGTTTTTCCCCATTAAGAATGGCATCGGGTGTGGGCTTTTCGTAGATGGCTTTTATGATATTGAGATATGCTCCCCTCCTCCCTGCACTGTGAAGAGTATTGATCCGGAAAGGGTGCTGCACTTTGTCAACTGCTTTTTCTGCATCTCTTGAGAGGATCCTATGGTTCTTATCCTTTCTTTTATTTCTGTAGTGTATCACATTGATTCATCTGCAGATGTCGAATCACCCTTGCAGCCCAGGCATAAAACCCACTTGGACATGGTGAATCATCCTTTAATGTACTGTTGAATCCTCCCAGCCAGTGTCTTGGTGCGAATTTTGGCATCCGTGTTCATCAGGGATATTGGAGTGTAATTCTCCTTTTGGGTGGGGTCTTGCTCTGGTTTTGCGATCAGAGTAATGTTGGCCTCACAGAGAACACTGGAAGGTTTCCCTTCCATTACTAATTTTTATAAACAGCTCCGAAGAATAGATTAATTCTTCCTGGAATGTGTGGTAGAATTCTCCTGGGAAGCCACCTGGTCCTGGACTCTTGGTTGTTGGCAGATATTTGATGACTGCTCCCATTTCCTTGCTGGTTATGGGTCTGTTCAGGTTTCCTGTGTCTTCCTGTTTCAGTTTTGATAGGAAGGGATATCCATTTCTTCCAGATTGCTTACTTTGTTGGCATATAGTTGCTCAGAATGTGTTCTTATATTTGTCTGTATTTCTCTGGTGCTGGTCGTGATCTGTCTTCTTTCATTCACGATCTTATTTCTTTGGGTCCATTCTCTTTTTGATATGTCTGTCCAGGGTTTATTGATCTTATTCTGTCAAAGAACCTCTCCTGATTTCATTGATGTGTTCTACTGTTCCTTTGGTTTCTATTTCATTGATTTCTGCTCTGATCTTTATGAATTCTCTTCTCCTGCTGGTTTTAGGTTTTAATCTTCTGTTCTTTCCAGCTCCTTTAGGTGTAAGGTTAGCTTGTGTACTTAGGACCTTTCTCATTTCTTGAGAAAGACTTGTATTGCTATATACTTCCTTCTTAGGATGACCTTTGCTACATCCCAGATGTTTTGAGCAGTTGTGTTTCCATTTTCGTTTGTTTCTATGAGGTTTTTAAAACTGTGCTTTTATTCCCTGGCTTGATTCTTTAACCTCCGTGTATTTGAATTCTTTCCAAATTTCCTCTTGTGATCAAGTTTCAGTTTCAAAGCATTGTGGTCTGAAAGTATGCAGGGAATGATCCCAATCTTTTGGTATCAGTTGAGACCTCATTTATGACCCAGTACATGATCTAGTATGGAACATGTTCCATGTGCACCTGAGAAGAATGTGTATTCTGTTGCTGTAGGATGGAATGTTCTGAAGTTATCTGTGAAGTCCATTTTGTGCAGTGTGTCATTCAAAGCCCTTGTGCCCTTGTGGATCTTCTGCTTAGATGATCTGGCCGTTACAGTGAGTGGTGTGTTAAAGTGCTTATTATTATTGTATGACTATCAATGTGTTCCTTTAATTTTGATATTAATTGGTTCATAAGGGGGCCTGGGTGGCTCAGTCGGTTAAGCCCTTGCCTTTGGTCAGGTCATGTTCTCAGGGTCCTGGGATCAAGCCCTCATCAGGCTCCCTGTTCAGTGGGGAGTCTGCTTCTCCCTCTCCTGCTGCCCTTGCTTCTGTTCTCTCTCTGTGTCAAATAAATAAATAAATGTAATCTTAACAAAATCGGTTTATATAGTTGGCTGCTCCTACTTTAGAGGCATTAATACTTATAATTGTTCAATTTTCTCTTTGGATACCCTTTAATTATGGCATAGTGTCTTTCTTCATCTCTTAATGCAGTCTTTGGTTTAAAATACAACTTGTCTGATATCAAGATTGCCACCTCAGTTTTTTTTAATGTCCTTTAATATGATAAAATGGTTTTCCACCCCCTCACCTTCAATCTGGGGTTGTCTTTGTGTCTAAAAATGAGTCTCTTACAGATAGCATATCGATGGGTCTTGCTTTTTTTTTTTTTTTAATCCACTGGGATACCCTGTGTGTTTGGTTGGGGCATTTGGCTTGTTTACATTCAGAGTAATGATTGAAAGATATGGATGTAGTGCCATTGTATTACGTGTCAAGTCCGTGTTTTGATGTACTGTGTCTGTCTTTTCTTCTGGTCTGTGTTACTTTTGGGCTCTCTGTTTGCTTAAAGGTTCCCTTTACCACTTCTTGCAGGGCTGTTTTAGGGATCACAAATTCTTTTAGTTTCTGTTTGTGCTGGAAGCTTTTTATCTCCCCTTGTATTTTGAATGAGAGCCTTGCTGGATACAAGAGGTAAAGGCTTACAACCACCACAACACCCTAAAAACTATAGAAAACACTTCAGAAAGAAATTGAGGAAGACACAAGAGATGGAAAAATTATTCCATGCTCATGGATTGGCAGAATTAATATTGTGAAAATGTCAATGTTACCTAGGGCAATTACACGTTTAATGCATCCCTATCAAAATACCATGGACTTTCTTCAGAGAGTTAGAACAAATTATTTTAAGATTTGTGTGGAATCAGAAAAAGACCCCGAAAAGCCAGGGGAATTTAAAAAGAAAACCATATCTGGGGGCATCACAATGCCAGATTTCAGGTTGTACTACAAAGCTGTGGTCATCAAGACAGTGTGGTATTGGCACAAAAACAGACACATAGATCAGGGGAACAGAATAGAGAACCCAGAAGTGGACACTCAACTTTATGGTCAACTAATATTCGATAAAGGGAGGAAAGGACTATCCACTGGAAGAAAGACAGTCTCTTCAATAATGGTGCTGAGGAAAATTGGACAGCAACATGCAGAAGAATGAAACTAGACCACTCTTTGCACCAACACAAAGATAAACTCAAAATGGATATGAAGACCTAAATGAGAATGGGGAAAATTAACAAGGCAGGAAACCACAATGTTGTAGAGGATGCGGAGAAAGGGAACCCTCTTACACTGTTGGTGGGAAGGTGAACTGGTGCAGCCACTCTGGAAAACTGTGTGGAGGTTCCTCAAGAGTTAAAAATAAGATGCCCTAAGACCCAGCAATTGCACTGCTGGGATTTACCCCAAGGGCTACAGATGCAATGAAAGCCGGGACACCTGCACCCGATGTTGCTAGCAGCAATGTCCACAATAGCCTAAATGTGGAAGGAGCCTCGGTGTCCACGAAAGTGAATGGATAAAGAAGATGTGGGTCTATGTATACAATGGAATATTACTCAGCATTAGAAATGACAAATACCCAACCATTGCTTCAACGTGGATGGAACTGGAGGGTATTATGCTGAGTGAAATGAAGTCAACGGAGAAGGACAAACATTATATGGTCTCATTCATTTGGGGATATAAAATAATACTGGAAAGTGAATAGAAGGGAAAGGAGAAGAAAGTGGGTGGGAAAATTAGAAAGGAGAGCAGAACATGAAGACTACCTAACTCTGGGAAATGAAACTAGGGGTGGTGAAGGGGAGGATGGCGGGGGTGGGGGTGAATGGGTGACGGGCACTGAGGGGGACTTGACGGATGAGCATGGGTGTATTCTGTATATTGCAAATTGAACACCAATAAAAAATAAATTATTATTAAAAAAAAAAAAAAAAAAAAAAACAAAAAAAAAGAAAAAAGGAAAAAAAAAGAAAAAAAATCACAGAAAAATAAATGAAACTAGAGACTTAAAAAAAAAACCCACCAAAACAAACAACAAGAACAAAAAAAAAAAAAGTAGAAACAAGTAAACAAACAAAATGATATGCACATAGACAAGATCAATAAAAACAAGACCTGGTTCTGTGAAAGGTAAAACAAAGCCTATAAAACTAGCCATAATCCTCAAAAGAAAGAGGGCACAAATACAACCAGAAATGTAGAGGAAGGGCAGGCCAGCGGCTCGTGGTTTTCCACCTGCTTTGGATCAGGGAGGATCTAGAGAGGACCCTTCGAGTCGTCCCACATCGGCTCCCTGCGTGGAGCTGCTTCACCCTCTGTTGTGTCTCTCTGAATAAATAAATAAAAATCTTGGGATCCTGGTGGCGCAGCGGTTGTGGCGCCTGCCTTTGGCCCGGGGCGCGATCCTGGAGACCCGGGATCGATCCCCACGTCAGGCTCCGGTGCATGGAGTCCTGCTTCTGCCATCTGCCTGTGTCTGCTCTCTCTCTCTCTCTCTCTCCTCTGTGACTATCATAAATTAAAAAAAAAAAAAAACGATGAAGAAAATAAAAAAGAAATGTAGAGGATGTTACACGTGACACCACAAAATACAAAAACAGTATAAGAGATGACCAGAAAACAATTATACATAACCATACTGGAAGACCTAGAAAAAAAAGGAAAATTCCTAAAAATGCACAATCTTCCAACATGAATCATGAGATACAGAAGACCTTAGTAGGTCAATTATAGGGATGCCTGGGTGCTCAGTCAATAAACATCTGCCTTCAGCTCAGGTCAGGATTTCAGGGGACTGGGTATGAAACCAATACCAGCTCCCTCCTCAGCAGGGAGCTGCTTTTTCTCCTCCCTTTCTCCCCTGTTTGTGTGGTCTCTCTCTCTCCTCTCTCTCAAATATAAAATCTTCAAAATTATTTTGTTTTAAATAAGATTTAGTGGTCAATGATGAATAATGAAAATGAATTAGGAATAAAAACTCCCCAAAACAGGACTGGACCAGCTCACTGATGGTTATACCCAAATAGTAAAGCCCTATAACTCTCAAATTATTCCTCTCCCCTAAAAGAACTGAAGAGAAAAGGAAGGCTTCCAAATTCATTTTAAGGGGCTAGCACTGCCCTGATATCAAATCCAAAGACATTCACAACAAAGAAAATCACATGCCAGAGTCTTGATGAACACAATATAAAACCCTCAACAAAAATTAGCAAACCTAATTCAACACACGTTAAAAGGAGAATGCATCTATAATCAAATGGGATTTATTTCAGGGATGGAAGAATGGTTCGACACTCACAAATCCACATTGATGTACCACATCAACAAAATGAAGAATAAACATATAGATTTTTCTCAACAGGTGTAGAAAAAAGCATATCATAAAATTCAACTTCAATTATGTAAAAAAAAGTCTCAACAAAGTGTGTTAAAAGAAAATTTCTCAACGTAATAAAGGCCATATATGTCAAACCCACAGTTTAACATTATACTCATGGTGAAAACTGAAGGTTTCCCTAAAGATCAGAAACAAGACAAGATGCCCAACCTTGTCACTTTCATTCAATATGGTATTAAAAGTTCCTAGCCATAGCAATTAGATAATTAAAAAAGAAGCAGAACAGAAAAATTGAAAATGAAGAAGTTTAAACTGTCGTTATTTGCAGATGGCATTACACTATATATGAAAGCCCTAAGGACTCCAAAAAATTATTAGAGCTAATAAGTGAATTTCATAAAGTTAAGGATTACAAATTAGCATACGGAGAAATTCATTGTGTTTCTTCCCTACACTAGTAACTATGAGAAAAAGAAATTAATGATGCAACTATTTACAACTGCATCAAAATAAAAAAAAAAGTAGGATAAATTTTAATCAAGGAGGTGAAAAAGTATCCTTAAAACTATAAAATACTGAAAAAAGACAACTGAGGACAACACAAATAATGGAAGATATACTGTGCTATGGATTGGAAGGATTGAGAATTAATATTGTTACAATGTCTATGCTACTCCAAAGGAATCTACAGATTCAATACAATTCCCATCAATATACTGGTGACACTCTGCACCTAACTAGAACAAAGAATCCTTAAAATTTGTATGAAACCATGAAAGACTCAAAATACAAAATAATCTTGACACAGAACAAAGCTGAGCAAATGGTCCCTAATTTCAAAACTATAGTAATCAAAACAGTATGGTATGACCACAAAAACCCTTGGTCAATGAAATAGAGACCCTGGAAATAAATCCACATATTATGGTCAATTAATCTATGACAAAGGAGGCAAGAACACACAATGGAGAAGGACCTTCTCTTCAGGAAATAAATTTGGGAAAATTGGACAGCCACATGTAGAAGAATGAAATTTAACCACTATCTTACTACCATATACAAAAAATAAATCAAAATGGACCTAAAGACCGAATGTAGGAACCTGAAACCATAAAACTACTAGAAGAAATGCAGGCGATAAACTTTTGACATTCATCTTAGCAACATTTTTTGGACCAGCCTCCTCAGGGAAGGAGAACGAAGTTAACACAAACAAATGAAATTACATCAAAGTAAAAATCTTTTGCAAGTTGAAGGAAACCATCAACAAAACAAAAAGCAACACTACCAAAAGGGGGGAGATATTGCACATCATTATTCAATAAGGAGTTAACATCCAAAATACAGAAAAGAATTTATACAACTGAATATTTACAAAAAGCCAATCTAATTTAAAAAGAGTAGAGAACTCATAGACATCTTCCCAAAGAAGACAAAACATAGCAAACGGCATATGGAAAAGGTGCTCAACGTCAATCAACATCAGGGAAAAATGCAAATCACCCAGCCAGATTAACTTTCAAAACAATACAAAACAGGCAAGTGTTGGAGTCTGTGGAGAAAAGGGAGGATTCCAACGCACGTTGGGAGGAATGTATATTGGTGCAGCCACATGGAAAACATTTTAGAGGTTCTTCAAAAAAATAAATTTAGAATTCATATGATCCAGCAATTTCACTTATTTATCCAAAGAAAATGAACACACCAATTTGAAGAAATAGATGCACCCTAGGTTTACTGCAACATTAGTTACACAACAGCCAAGATGTGGAAGCAGCCTAATGGTCCAGTGATAGATGAATGAAGAAAGAAGATGGGGTAGGTATATCCAACCGATATTACTCAACCACAAAAAATGAATGACATCTTTTCATTTGCAACACATGGACGGACTTAGATCAGTGCTATTACACTAAGTGAACTATGTCAGACAGAAGAAGAGAAAAACTTTATGATTTTCTATATGTGAACTCTAAAAAACACAAACACAAACAAGCAGGACTCATAGGTACAAGAAACAACACTATAGGCTACCAGAGGGGATACGAGTTGATGGGGGAAACAGGTAAATGTGGTGTGAAGGAAGTGGATATATTAATGGCACAAACTTCCAGTTATAAAGAAACAAAGTCATGGGGATGTAATGTACTACATAGGGAATATAGTAATAGTATTGTATTAACTTCACATAGTGGGAGAGACAAGCAGATTTATCATGGGGATCATTTTGTAAACATGTAAAAATATCAAATCACATTGATATATACCTTAATTTTTCTTGTATATCATTTATACTTCAGTAAAAATTAAATACAGGATAAAATAGAGTATCCCCCAAAAAAGGCAAAAGGTAAAGAAAACCACATCAGAAACAACTGACAACTATAAAAATAAATGTAAGCAATATTGTGTTGAATAACAGTACTTGCAGTATCAGATATAAACTGAAGAGTAATTAATGCTTACTTATTACTTTTCCTTAATATTATATCTTTAGTTACTGATAATTGGTAAATCAAGGTCTTTGATTGCATCTTATGCTCCTATGTTTCTGTTTTCTCATTTGAAATCCTTCTTCTTTGCTCTATTTATCCAAATCCTAACTCCAAAATCCAGTTCATTTCTCTTATTTCCTCCAACACTCTCAGTACATAACATGTGATAGCTTTGAATTCCTAGATAATTTTTGAATTCCTAGAATATAAAGCTTTTTGTAGGTAACTGGCATGTAATTTGCACTGCTTGTCCTTTCACTCATGCAATTAAAGTAACTACTATATCAGGCACTCTGACAGCGTAGAAATAGGACATTAAACAAGGCAGATGCGTCTGCTCATCATTAAAGCTTCCTAGTCATTGGAAAACAGAGCTTATACACAGAGTCATCCAGCCGGGTAGTAGGACCATGAAAAAGCCCCAGGGGTATGGGATACAAAGCCACTCAGGGAGGGTGGGGCAGGCTTGGAAAGGTTCCCATTCCAAGAATACAGTACAGGAAGTCATAAGTCACTTCTCAGAAATGAGGATAATTCAGAAAGAGGACAATAATATATGAAGAAACCCAAGGACTAATGGGAGAGGCATTGGCCCTTCTGGTAGAAAGACTGACTGGCATACAGCTGCCTTTTGCAAACAGTTAAGTTCACACTTCAAACTCACAAGCTTCATGTCAGCTAGGAGTATATTTAGTAGAAGCTCAGCAAAGATTTGTTTGAGGATGAATAGAAGTAAGTTGGAGACAGAGTAGGATGAGACAGACTCCGTCATTTGCAAAGGAAGTTGTAGTCCAATAAAGAAATGGTTAGCAATAGACTGTATAAATTAGTGCACAGTATACCCTAAAGTGCCCAGATTTTTTTTTAATTTATGGTCACATAATGCTATCCAAAGAAGACCTAAAAAATAAAAAAAAGACCTATCGAATGTAGAAAGCGCTAGATTGAAGTCAAGTATAAGTGATTTAAGGATGTCTAAATATGGTTATTAATTTAGTTATTAATTGATATCAATTCTTCGGGGGAGGGGGCCTTTTGGTGATTTTCAGGTTGGGGCACTTGGGGGACTGCTCAGCCCCTGCCTGGTGCCGGGCTCAGAGGTGTATCTCTGTTTATCGGTGAGGGCACTGTGAGGCTCAGTGGGGGGTGTTACCCCGTGAGGCCCAGGGAGGAACAACCACAGTGTCCTTGGCCGTCTGGAACGCCTAGGGTCAGCTCCCGCAGTAAACTAAGGAATTTCAGTTGGCAGGGGCCTGGACGCCCCGGGGGCGGGGCGCGCTGATCTGCTCTCGCTTGGGACAGGAGCCTCCTCACGTCCTGGGCCCCTCTTCCTTGCCTGTCCCAGGGGGGAGGCCGGATCCTGGGCTGTGTCCCCAGCGCCCTGTGCTCCTGGGCCTGCCGCTATGAATTAGTGCTCTGGGCGCGCAGCTCCCTCTGCATGGGAGCCTCGCTGAGCGCCTCCGAGCTGCTCCCGGGTCCAGCCAGGTGCGCTGCAGCCCTTTAGTGAGTCCGTGGTACTCTTCCCCAGGGCGCAGGTGTCTGTTTAGTGTCCCAGGGAGCCTGAGGGCACCCCCGCCCTCGGGGTCCTGCTTGAAACTCCCTGCGAGTGCCTTTCCTCCGGGAAGATTGGCGAAGCTTCTACTCTCCCGGATGGGGCTTTCTTGTCCTGGGGGCACGCGCCCGGCCTTAACCGGCTCCTCACGGGCCCCTCCCCCTGGATGCCTTTTGTTTCTTATATTTCCTTCTCCCTTTCCCCATCTTCTGCCTTGATAGAAGCTGTGAACTCTTCTCACTGTAGTTCTTTTAAATCTCAGGCTGAATTTGTATATTTTCAGGAGACTTGAGGGTACTAGGTAATTTGGTGGACAGGTGACTTGGGGACCCTACTTTATACCATCTTGCCCCGCCTCCTATAGTCTCATTTTTTTAACAATTTTTTAAAAATTATATTTATGATAGTCACACCCACAGCAGAGGCAGAGACCAGGCAGAGGGAAAAAGCAGGCCCCATGCACCGGGAGCCCGACGTGGGATTCTATCCCGGTCTTCCAGGATCGTGCCCTGGCCAAGGCAGGCGCTAAACTGCTGTGCCACCCAGGGATCCCTTTAATCACTTCTTATAGTTAGAATTATTCTTCTCAGTTTGAAGTTACTTTGAGATACATTTTTTTTTCAGATTATATTATTTCCAAATGAGACATACAGAGAGAGGCAAGAGGACATAGGAGAGGGAGAGAAGCAGGCTCCCTGTGGGGTGTGCGATGCAAGACTTGATCTAGGACCCGGGATCATGACCGAAACCAAGGCAAGATGCTCAACCACTGAGCCCCCATGGGCCCAGAAGACTACATTTCCACACCCGGGAGGCTTTTGCAAATGTCCGCAAATGCTCAGCCATCCGACCAACTTCTGAAGGGAAGCCCAGCCCCACTCTCAGGGGATCTCAGAGATTTGAGAGGCTTGGGCTCCCACACATATGCCTTGGGCAACCTTGGCCACTGCCCTCTGTGGCATGCACAGGGATGCCAGCTTCTGAGGTGCGCAGGCGCATTCGCATTTAGCAGTGTTGCTAGGGTACACTGGTTTGCGTAGGAAGGTTCTAAGTCCTTGGGCTTAGTCCCTGAGACATTGAGGGAGGCCCATTGCCTTATTGCTGACGATGAGTGTTCGCTAGAGGCGGTTGAAACCTGTGTCATCGAAGTCTCGGCTTCATTTGAAAAAGAGATCTACAGCGCGGAATGGGTGGGGCTGCTGCGCTTCGGCTTAAACCTCAGGCCTCTGAGGGACCGCTACACGCATGATTGTTTCCAGCTTCCACAGCCCGGCCCCCGGATACAACATCAAGTATCAAGATCTCAGGAAAATCCACAGAGCTGTGGTCGCTGGTGATCCAGAAAAATTGCAGGGACGTAGAGCAGTTTCTGCTTTTGGTTTATGTGACATAAATGAAGGGACAGGAAGAACAGGTAGCCGGGCTTTTAGGTGGGCAGAAGAGGGGGGCGGGAGCCCGATGTGGATTCGATCCCGGGGGCTCGAGGATCGCGCCCTGGGCCAAGGCAGGCGCCAAACCGCTGCGCCACCCAGGGTTCCCTCACAAGGAGCTTTTGAAATAATCATATGCTGTATATACTACTGATAATTTATTGATAAGTCTTTTGTTCCTAGTAAAAGCTCAGGGTATCCCCTCTTCTGCATTTATTGCCATTTTAAACATCTGAAGAGGAAAAAAAATTAGTTGCAGCCAACAAATAAATCTCATGATTTTTCTAGGAGCTACATTAAATTTACCTTAGTTAGTATTGGTTTTGAAATATAAGGCTTTTTTTTTCTTTTAAAAGACTTTATGGATTCATTGAAGAGCACAAGCAGGGGGAGGGAGGCAGAGGGAGAGAGAAAGCAGGCTTTCTGTGGAGCAGGGAGCCTGACACGGGACTTGCTCTCAGGATCCCGGGACCATGACCTCAGCCGAAGGCAGAGGCTAACTGACTGAGCCACCAGCCACTCCTGAAATACAAAGGCTTCTTTTGTATTTAAGACTCACAATTAGAGAAGTAGCTCCAGTTTGGTGCCAGAATAGTGGTAGTGGGTACAAAGACTGGGGATGTCTGCAGCTCACTTGTACTTTTAACCTCTCCATTTTTGAATTGTGATAACTAAAAGAGATATTAATGTGTGCAGACATGTTTTAGTACAATGCCTAGATTTATTAGTTATCAGTAGATAAATTCTTATAACTGAGGATAGAAATGTTAGGAAAAGTCGAATACGTATGGAATATTCTCAGACAAAGTGAGGTTAGGAAATTGAATCTGTCCAAATATATGCAGAGCTAAGGGTTTTCCTGTGGACTGTGTTAGACATGAGAACTATAAACTCCAATTTTAGTGTAGTCAGATGTACTTAGTTTTTTCTTTCAAGCCTTCTGAGTTTGTTGTAAACCAGAGAAAGACCTTTTCCAATTCTGAGATTCGTAGGATTTGTCATGATTTCTTTTCCTTCATGCATTCATTGCTTTCATTAAACTGTTTGAACTTTGGGGAATTTTATGCTTGTATAAAAGTTTGAGCTTGGATCCAACTTTGTGTTTTCCAGTTGGAATCCACTAACTGCAAACCATTCCTTGTATAAACATAGGATATTCTTTGATTTCAGAGAAAATCATGATAATGTCATTTTATGAGTTCCAGCTAAAAGACTTTGTTTTACTTAGGTTTCTCATCCTCATGAAAAAGAAAAAGGTCTGTTACATGAAAACCGCATGTTGCAAGATGAACTTGCCATGCTAAGACTGGAAATAGACACAATAAGGAATCAGAAGCAGGAGGAAAAGAGGTATTGTGAAGACACTGAAACTGAAAAGAAAAGAATGACAGTCTTCAAAACGCCATTAAACTGAATGGAGGGTAACATTAACAAATACAGTTTCCAATCTAGGGGGGCAGCTGAGATGTGTGTGACAACTGAGATACCATGCTGAACTCTAAATTGCAGGATGAAAAGATAAACAGAGAAAGACGGAAGCAAAACTTCAATCATGACCGAGCTAGACTCGCTACAGCTAACAGGATCGTGATCAAAGTCAGGCATCAAAAGAGACCTAGAACTTTGCTTTCCAGAGAGCAAAAAGGAGTGGGTGTCATTACAGGACAAAATGAACTTTGAGATGTTAACCTAAAAAGATAACAATGAGGTGCTTTCTCAGCAACTTTCTGAAGCTCGAAGTAAATTTAATGCCCTAGAAATTTGAGCTCCGTATTACAAGAGATGCTCTCAGAGAAAAGACGTTGGTTAGAACAGTTAAAAAGAAACCAAAACAAACACAGGGTCAGAAGAAGGAAATTGAGCAGAAATCTCAAAACGAACAAGGTAAGTGAATAAATACATGGGAAAGCATGAATCCTAGAAGAGAAATTATCTCAACTAAAAATTGAAATAGTTCTCCGAGAGCAACTAGATGATGCCTACAGCAGAGTGGAATGTAAGAAAAGACTATAATTGATCTCAAAGACCAGGTTCAGGTTATTGTAGAATGGTTCGAGTTGCAGGTGAAAAACGAGCTCTTCTTACTGCGAGAAAAAAATAAGGAGTTAATCAATAAATGTAAAAGATAATGAAAGAGCATTTAATATGAAGATGAGAAGAAGAAAGAAAGAAGTAAGTATTCAGAAAGACAAATATTTTTCAAGTTCTATTAGAAAGGTCAAAGGAATGTTGGTTATGGCTATTAGTACTATTTTTTTTTTTTTGAGAGAAATAGGCACCTGCACCTAATGGGAGTGGGGGGCAGAGGAGAGGGAGAAAATCCAAAGTGGGGCTCTATGCCCAGTGCAGAGCTCCACTTCATGACCCGAGATCACGACTGAATGATTATGGGTCAGTTGAATCTGCATAACTTGTATCCAGCAATAAAAATTAGACCTGAAAGGTGCCTTAATTTGAATAAAAATGCACGTCATCTAGAGAAACTTCAAGAGGTTAAGTTATACATTGTTAAAGAAAGGAGTCTGATATTAATAATTTATTTGTTAGTACTACTAAAATAGTTTTAATTTTGTCACCATGTTTTAATACCATGATGAAACAGATAGAAGTGGAAATGCTCATACCTGAGTGTTTTGAACTTGAGGTTCAAGTAAGGGGATTACTTGAAACTAACTCCAGACTGTCACATGAACTGAAGTGTAGGGTGCGTATTCTCAGTACTTTTTTTTGATAGCTTTTTAAGCATTTTCAGTTAGCATACTTTATTTTTATTTATGTAAATTTAAATGTTAGTCTCAAACATTTATTCTTGGACCTTTTCACTTTTTGAAGGCATCTTACTTTTCAGTAAATCATAATTTGGGATAACTGGTGACTTAGCAAAGCGTTGTATTTGATTTCATCTTCCCACCCACGGTTTATAATTTAAGCATTTTCAAATAATTTGCTCATTTCAAAACTCCATTGGTACTACCATTTGGGCTTAAAATTTTCCAATAGAATTGTATCTTTGGTGATTTATTAATGGCACTGGATCTCCATTTTCAGGCTACTGAGGGAAGGATGGCAGGATCTTGTATAGCAGGAGTGGAGTGAGCATGGACAGGGGAGGGATCTCTAGGAGCTGAGGCCAGGAGGAGGCAGAAGCAGAAGCCAGGTATGTAGGGGGCTTGAGGGCCATTAGATATGACTTCACATTTGTTCTGAGATAGGAACCATATTGGAGGATTTGAGCAGAGGATTGAGTGTGAAGAACTTGGAAGTTAATTTTAGCCTCTAATAAAAAGAGAGAAAATAGTTGATTAATGTAGAATTTACCACTGCTAGTCTCACCTATACAATACCCATTTCGTTTTGAGACTTCAGCAGGCTGGGAAGCTTTGCAAAATTCATCAACAAGGATGGAGATGGGCTGAACTAATATCTGTGAACATAAAAAGGCTCCCTGCATGGAGCCTGCTTCTCCTCTACCTGTGTCTGTCTCTCTCTCTCTCTCTCTTCTCTCTCTGTGTGTGGTCTAATGAATAAATAAATAAAAAATCTTAAAAAAAAGTGGTAGTATTTGATAGAGATTGCATTGAATATAGAGATTGTCGAGCTTGATAGACATTTTTAACAATATTTGTTCTCCAATCCATGAACAGGAATGATTTCAGTCTTTATGATTTCCCATTATTTCCAGAATGTCCCCTGGTCGTCTTCAGAGTACAGATCTTGTCTCTTTCGGGTGGGTTATTTCCAAGTATCTTATGGTGTTTAGTCGCAATGGTAAATGGAAGTTGACTCCTCAGTTTTCTTTCTTCTCATCTCATTGTTAGTGTATTAGAAATGCAACTGATGTCTCGTGTGCATGGATTTCTATCCTGCTGGCTTTGCTGAATCAGAGAAAGGGCCGCCCATTAGAACCATTATCTCTCACTTCACTCCTTTTTCGCGCCTCCTGTACTTCCAATTTCTTCTTTTCTCTAGCCCCTGCATTTTGGTCGAAAGAAAGAGCTTCCAAGACAGAGGAACTGAAGAATATGTGACCTCTCCAAACCAGCTCTGCAAGAAATTTTAAGGGGGACTCTCAAAATTCCCCTTTAAGAAGAAGTCCACTGGAACAATCCACAAAACAGGGACTGAATAAGTATCATGATGACACTAAACTCATATCTTTCAATAGTAACTCTGAACGTGAACGGGCTTAATGACCCCATCAAAAGGTGCAGGCTGTCAGACTGGATAAAAAAGCAGGACCTATCTATTTGCTGTCTACAAGAGACTCATTTTAGACAGAAGGACACCTACAGCCTGAAAATAAAAGGTTGGAGAACCATTTACCATTCAAATGGTCCTCAAAAGAAAGCAGGGGTAGCCATCCTTATATCCGATAAACTAAAACGTACCCCGAAGACCACAGTGAGAGATGAAGAGGGACACCATATCATAATTAAAGGATCTATCCAACAAGAGGACTTAACAATCCTCAATATATTGCCGCGAATGTGGAAGCTGCCAAATATATCAATCAATTAATAACCAAAGTGAAGACGTACTTAGATAATAATACACTTATACTTTGTGACTTCAATCTAGCGCTTTCTACACTTGATAGTTTCCTAAACACAACATCGCCAAAGAAACGAGAGCTTTAAATGATACACTGGACAGATGGATTTCACAGATATCTACAGAACTTTACATCCAGACTCAATTGAAAATACATTCTTCTCAAGTGCACATGGAACTTTCTCCAGAATAGACCACATACTGGGTCACAAATTGGATCTGAGCCGATACCCAAAGATTGGGATCGTCCCCTGCATATTCTCAGACCATAATGCCTTGAAATTAGAACTAAATCACAACAAGAAGTTTGGAAGGACTTCAAACACGTGGAGGTTAAGGACCATCCTGCTAAAAGATGAAGGGTCAACCAGGAAATTAAGGAGAAATTAAAAAGATTCATGGAAACTAATGAGATTGAAGATACTACCATTTTAAAACCTTGGGATACACCAAAAGCAGTCCTGAGGGGGGAAATACATCACAATACTAGCAGCCATCCAAAAGCTGGAAAGAACTCAAATACAAAAGCTAACCTTACACCTAAAGGACCTAGAGAAAGAAAAAAAAAACAGCAAATAGATCCTACACCCAGCAGAAGAGAGGTTAATTAAAGATTCGAGCAGAACTCAACGAAATCGAGACCAGAAGAACTGTGGAACAGATCAAACAAAACCAGGAGTTGGTTCTTTGAAAGAATTAATAACATAGATAAACCATTATTCACCCTTTAAAAAGAAAAGAGAGAAGACTCAATTAATAAAATCATGAATGAGAAAAGAGAGATCACTACCAACACCAAGGAAATACAAAAGATTTTAAAAACATATTATGAACAGCTATATGCCAATAAATCAGGCAATCTAGAAGAAATGGACATATTTCTGGAAAGCCACAAACTACCAAAACTGGAACAGGAAGAAGAAACAGAAAACCTGAACAGGCCGATAACAAGGGAGGAAATTGAAGCAGTCATCAAAAACCTCCCAAGACACAAAAGTCCAGGGCCAGATGGCTTCCTTGGGGAATTTTATCAAACGTTTAAAGAAGAAACCATACCTATTCTACTAAAGCTGTTTGGAAAGATAGAAAGGATGGAGTACTTGCAAATTCGTTCTATGAGGCCAGCATCACCTTTAATTCCAAAACCAGGCAAAGACCCCACCAAAAAGAAGAATTACAGACCAATATCCCTGATGAACATGGATGCAAAAAATTCTCAACAAGATTACTAGCCAATAGGATCCAGCAGTACCTTAAGAAAATTATTCACCATGACCAAGTAGGATTTATTCCCGGGACACAAGGCTAGTACAACACTCATAAAACAATCAATGTGATTTATCATATCAGCAAGAGAAAGCCAAGAAACGTATGATCCTCTCATTAGATGCAGTGAAAGCATTTTACAAAACACAGCGGCCATTCCCGATCAAAACACTTCAGAGTGTTGTGAGAGAGGGAACATTCCTCAACATCTTAAAAGCCATCTACGAAAAGCACACAGCAAATATAATTCTCAATGGGGAAGCACTGGGAGCCTTTCCCCTAAGATCAGGACCAAGACAGGGATGTCCACTCTCACCATTGATATTCAAGATCGTACTGGAAGTCCTAGTCTCAGCAATCAGACAACAAAAAGATATTAAAGGCATGCAGATTGGCAAAGAAGAAGTCAAACACTTCCCTCTTCACCGATGGACATGATACTGTGCATAGAAACCCCAAAAGCCTCCACCCCAAGATTGCTAGAACTCATACAGCAATTTGGCAGCGTGGCAGGATACAAAATCAATTCCCAGAAGTCAGTGACGTTTCTATACACTAACAATGAGACTGAAGAAAGGGAAATTAAGGAGTCAATCCCATTTACAATTGCACCCAAAAGCATAAGATACCTAGAATAAACCTCACCAAAGAGGTAAAGGATCTACACCTAACAACACCCTAAAAACTATAGAACACTTCTGAAAGAAATTGAGGAAGACACAAAGAGATGGAAAAATATTCCATGCTCATGGATTGGCAGAATTAATATTGTGAAAATGTCAATGTTACCTAGGGCAATTTACACGTTTAATGCAATCCCTATCAAAATACCATGGACTTTCTTCAGAGAGTTAGAACAAATTATTTTAAGATTTGTGTGGAATCAGAAAAGACCCCGAAAAGCCAGGGGAATTTTAAAAAAGGAAACCATATCTGGGGGCATCACAATGCCAGATTTCAGGTTGTACTACAAAGCTGTGGTCATCAAGACAGTGTGGTATTGGCACAAAAACAGACACATAGATCAGGGGAACAGAATAGAGAACCCAGAAGTGGACACTCAACTTTATGGTCAACTAATATTCGATAAAGGAGGAAAGACTATCCACTGGAAGAAAGACAGTCTCTTCAATAAATGGTGCTGGGAAAATTGGACATCCATATGCAGTAGAATGAAACTAGACCACTCTCTTTCACCATACACAAAGATAAACCCAAAATGGATGAAAGATCTAAATGTGAGACAAGATTCCATCAAAATCCTAGAGGAGAACACAGGCAACACCCGTTTTGAACTTGGCCACAGTAACATCTTGCAAGATACATCCACAAAGGCAAAAGAAACAAAAGCAAAAAATGAACTATTGGGATTTCATCAAGATAAGAAACTTTTGCACAGCAAAGGATACAGTCAACAAAACTAAAAGACAACCTACAGAATGGGAGAAGATATTTGCAAATGACGTATCAGATGAAGGGCTAATTTCCAAGATCTATAAAGAACTTCTTAAACTCAACAGCAAAGAAACAAACAATCCAATCATGAAAATGGCAAAAAACATGAAGAGAAATCTCACGAGGGAAGACATAGACATGGCTAACATGCACATGAGAAAATGCTGTGCATCACTTGCCATCAGGGAAATACAAATCAAAAACCACAATGAGATACCACCTCACACAGTGAGGATGGGGAAAATTAACAAGGACAGGAAACCACAAATGATGGAGAGGATGTAGAGAAAAGGGAACCCTCTTGCACTGTTGGTGGGAATGTGAACTGGTGCAGCCACTCTGGAAAACTGTGTGGAGGTTCCTCAAGAGTTAAAAATAGACCTGCCCTATGACCCAGCAATTGCACTGCTGGGGATTTACCCCAAGGGTACAGATGCAATGAAAGCCCGGGACACCTGCACCCCGATGTTTCTAGCAGCAATGTCCACAATAGCCTAACTGTGGAAGGAGCCTCGGTGTCCATCGAAAGATGAATGGATAAAGAAGATGTGGTCTATGTATACAATGGAATATTACTCAGCCATTAGAAATGACAAATACCCACCGTTTGCTTCAACGTTGATGGAACTGGAGGGTATTATGCTGAGTGAAATAAGTCAATCGGAGAAGGACAAACATTATATGGTCTCATTCATTTGGGGAATATAAATAATACTGAAAGTGAATAGAAGGGAAAGGAGAAGAAATGGGTGGGAAATATCAGAAAGGGAGGCAGAACATGAAGACTCCTAACTCTGGGAAATGAACTAGGGGTGGTGGAAGGGGAGGATGGCGGGGGTGGGGGTGAATGGGTGACGGGCACTGAGGGGGGCACTTGACGGGATGAGCACTGGGTGTTATTCTGTATATTGGCAAATTGAACACCAATAAAAAATAAATTTATTATTTAAAAAAAGAAAAAAAATAAAAAAATAAAAAAAGGAAAAAAAGAAAAAATATCACAGAAAAAGTAAATGAACTAGAGACTTAAAAAAAAAAACCCACCAAAACAAAACAACAAGAACAAAAAAAAAAAAGTAGAAACAAGTAAACAAACAAAATCGATATGCACAATAGACAAGATCAATAAAACCAAGACCTGGTTCTTTGAAAGGATAAACAAAGCCTATAAACTAGCCATAATCCTCAAAAAGAAAGAGGGCACAAATACAACCAGAAATGTAGAGGAAGGGCAGGCCAAGCGGCTCAGTGGTTTTCCACCTGCCTTTGGCTCAGGGCATGATCCTAGAGACCCAGGATCGAGTCCCACATCGGGCTCCCTGCGTGGAGCCTGCTTCACCCTCTGCTTGTGTCTCTCATGAATAAATAAATAAAATCTTGGGATCCCTGGGTGGCGCAGCGGTTTGGCGCCTGCCTTTGGCCCGGGGCGCGATCCTGGAGACCCGGGATCGAATCCCACGTCAGGCTCCTGGTGCATGGAGCCTGCTTCTCCATCTGCCTGTGTCTCTGCCTCTCTCTCTCTCTCTCTCTCTCTCTGTGACTATCATAAATTAAAAAAAAAAAAAACGATTGAAGAAAATAAAAAAGAAATGTAGAGGATGTTACACGTGACACCACAAAATACAAAAACAGTATAAGAGATGACCAGAAAACAATTATACATAACCATACTGGAAGACCTAGAAAAAAAAGGATAAATTCCTAAAAATGCACAATCTTCCAACACTGAATCATGAAGATACAGAAGACCTTAGTAGGTCAATTATAGGGATGCCTGGGTGGCTCAGTCAATTAAACATCTGCCTTCAGCTCAGGTCAGGATTCCAGGGTACTGGGTATGAAACCAATATCCAGCTCCCTCCTCAGCAGGGAGCCTGCTTTTTCTCTCCCTCTTTCTCCCTCTGTTTGTGTGGTCTCTCTCTCTCTCTCTCTCTCAAATAAATAAAATCTTCAAAATTATTTGTTTTAAATAAGATCTTAGTGGTCAATGATGAATAATGAAAATGAATTAGGAATAAAAACTCCCCAAAACAAGGACTGGACAGCTTCACTGATGGTTATACCAAATAGTTAAAGCCCTATAACTCTCAAATTATTCCTCTCCCCCTAAAAGAACTGAAGAGAAAGGAAGGCTTCCAAATTCATTTTAAGTGGCTAGCACTGCCCTGATATCAAATCCAAAGACATCACACAAAAAGAAAATCACATGCCAGAGTCTCTGATGAACACAGATATGAAAACCCTCAACAAATATTAGCAAACCTAATTCAACACACGTTAAAAGGAGAATGCATTATAATCAAATGGGATTTATTTCAGGGATGGAAGAATGGTTCGACACTCACAAATCAACATGATGTACCCACATCAACAAAATGAAGAATAAACATCATATGATTTTTCTCAACAGGTGTAGAAAAAGCATATCATAAAATTCAACTTCCATTTATGATAAAAAAAAAGTCTCAACAAAGTGTGTATAAAAGAAATATATCTCAACGTAATAAAGGCCATATATGTCAAACCCACAGTTAACATTATACTCAGTGGTGAAAACTGAAGGTTTTCCTCAAAGATCAGAAACAAGACAAGGATGCCCAACCTTGTCACTTTCATTCAATATGGTATTAAAAGTCCTAGCCATAGCAATTAGATAATTAAAAAAACGCAGAAAAATTGAAAATGAAGAAGTAAACTGTCGTTATTTGCAGATGGCATTACACTATATATAGAAAGCCCTAAGGACTCCAAAAAATTATTAGAGCTAATAAGTGAATTTCATAAAGTTATAGGATACAAAATTAGCATACGGAGAAATTCATTGTGTTTCTTCCCTACACTAGTAACTATGAGAAAAAGAAATTAATGATGCAATCTCATTTACAACTGCATCAAAATAAAAAAAAAAAGCTTAGGGATAAATTTAATCAAGGAGGTGAAAACTTGTATCCTTAAAACTATAAAATACTGAAAAAAGAAACTGAGGACAACACAAATAAATGGAAAGATATACTGTGCTATGGATTGGAAGGATTGGAAGAATTAATATTGTTACAATGTCTATGCTACTCAAAGGAATCTACAGATTCAATACAATTCCCATCAATATACTGGTGACACTCTGCACATAACTAGAACAAAGAATCCTTAAAATTTGTATGAAACCATGAAAGACTCAAAATAGCCAAAATAATCTTGACACAGAACAAAGCTGGAGGCATAATGGTCCCTAATTTCAAACTATAGTAATCAAAACAGTATGGTACTGACACAAAAACCCTTAGGTCAATGAAATAGAGACCCTGGAAATAAATCCACATATTTATGGTCAATTAATCTATGACAAAGGAGGCAAGAACACACAATGGAGAAGACATTCTCTTCAGGAAATAATTTTGGGAAAATTGGACAGACACATGTAGAAGAATGAAATTTAACCACTATCTTACTACCATATACAAAAAATAAATTCAAAATGGACTAAAGACCTGAATGTAGGACCTGAAACCATAAAACTCCTAGAAGAAAATGCAGGCGATAAACTTTTGACATTCATCTTAGCAACATTTTTTTGGACCAGCCTCCTCAGGGAAGGAGAACGAAGGTTAACACAAACAAATGAAATTACATCAAAGTAAAAATCTTTTGCACAGTGAAGGAAACCATCAACAAAACAAAAAGGCAACCTACCAAATGGGGGGAGATATTTGCACATCATATATTCAATAAGGAGTTAACATCCAAAATACAGAAAGAATTTATACAACTGAATATTTAAAAAGCAATCTAATTTAAAAACGAGTAGAGAACTTCAATAGACATCTTCCCAAAGAAGACAAACATAGCTAACAGGCATATGGAAAGGTGCTCAACGTCACTCAACATCAGGGAAAAATGCAAATCACTCCAGCCAGATTAACTTTCAAAAATACAAAAACAGCAAGTGTTGGAGTCTGTGGAGAAAAGGGAATTCCAACGCACTGTTGGGAGGAATGTATATTGGTGCAGCCACTATGGAAAACATTTTAGAGGTTCTTCAAAAAATTAAATTTAGAATTATCATATGATCCAGCAATTTCACTTATTTATCCAAAGAAAATGAACACACCAATTTGAAGAAATATATGCACCCTAGGTTTACTGCAACATTATTTACAACAGCCAAGATGTGGAAGCAGCCTAATGGTCCAGTGATAGATGAATGAAGAAAGAAGATGTGGTAGGTATATCCAACAGAATATTACTCAACCACAAAAATGAATGACATCTTTCCATTTGCAACAACATGGATGGACTTAGATCAGTGCTATTACACTAAGTGAAATATGTCAGACAGAAGAAGAGAAAAACTTTATGATTTCTCTTATATGTGAACTCTAAAAACACAACACAAAACAAGCAGACTCATAGGTACAAGAAACAAACTATAGGCTACCAGAGGGGATACGAGTTGATGGGGGAAACAGGTAAATGTGGTGAAGTGGATTAAATGGCACAAACTTCCAGTTATAAAGAAATAAGTCATGGGGATGTAATGTACTACATAGGGAATATAGTCAATAGTATTGTATTAACTTCACATAGTGGGAGATGACAAGCAGATTTATCATGGGGATCATTTTGTAACATGTAAAAATATCAAATCACTATGATATATACCTTAATATTATCTTGTATATCATTTATACTTCAGTAAAAATTAAATACATGGATAAAATAGAGTATTCCCCCAAAAAAGGACAAAAGGTAAAGATAACACATCAGAAACAACTGACAACTATAAAAATAAATGTAAGCAATATTGTGTTGAATAACAGTTACTTTGCAGTATCAGATATAAACTGAAGAGTTAAATTAATGCTTACTTTATTACTTTTCCTTAATATTATATCTTTAGTTACTGATAATTGGTAAATTCAAGGTCTTTTGATTGCATCTTATGCTTCCCTATGTTTCTGTTTTCTCATTTGAAATACCCTCTCTTCTTTGCTCTATTTATCCAAATCCTTAACTCTCAAAATCCAGTTCAATTTTTTCTTATTTCCTCCCAACACTCTCAGTACATAAACATGTGATAGCTTTTGAATTCCTAGATAATTTTTGAATTCCTAGAATATTAAATGCTTTTTGTAGGTAACTGGCATGTAATTATGCACTGCTTGTCCTTTCACTCATGCAATTAAAGTAACTACTATATGCTAGGCACTCTGCTACAGCTAGAAATAGGACAGTAAACAAGGCAGATGCAGTCTCTGCTCATCATTAAAGCTTCCTAGTCATTGGAAAACAGAGCTTTATACACAGAGTCATCCAGCAGGGTAGTAGGACCATGAAAAAAGCCCCAGGGGTATGGGATACAAAGCCACTCAGGGAGGGTGCAGGCTTGGAAAGGTTCCATTCCAAGAATACAGTACAGGAAGTCATAAGTCACTTCTCAGAAAGAGGATAATTTCAGAAAGAGGACAATTAAATACTGAAGAACACCCAAGGACTAATGGGAGAGCATTGGCCGCTTCTGGTAGAAAGACTGACTGGCATACAGCTGCCTTTTGCAAACAGTTAATTCCACTTCAAACTCACAAGCTTCATGTCAGCTAGGAGTATATTTAGTAGAAGCTCAGCAAAGATTTGTTTGAGTGCATGAATTAGAAGTAAGGTCTGGACAGAGTAGGGACTGAGACAGAACTCAGTATTTGCAAAGGAAAGTTGTAGTCCAATAAAGAAATGGTTAGCAATAGACTGTATAAATTAGTGCACAGTATACCCTAAAGTGCCCAGATTTTTTTTTAATTTATGTGTCACATAATGCTATCCACAGAAGACCTAAAAAATAAAAAAAAGACCTATCGAATGTAGAAAGCGCTAGATTGAAGTCAAGTATAAGTGTATTATCTAAGTATGTCTTAAATATGGTTATTAATTTAGTTATTAATTGATATCAATTCTTCTGGGGGAGGGGCCTTTTGTGCTGATTTTCAGGTGTGGGCACTTGGGGGAGCTGCTCAGCCCCCTGCCTGGTGCCGGGCTCAGTGAGTGTTTATCCTGTTTATCTGGTGAGGGCACTGTGAGGCTCAGTGGGGGTTGTTTACCCCGTGAGGCCCAGGGAGGAACAACCACAGTGTCCTTGGCCAGCTCTGGAACCCTAGGGTCAGCTCCGGCAGTAACTAAGGAGCTTTCAGTTGGCAGGGGCCTGGACGCCCCGGGGGTGGGGCCGCTGATCTGCTCTGCTTGGGACAGGAGCCTCCTCACTGTCCTGGGCCCTTCTTTCCTCTGCCTGTCCCAGGGGGGAGGCCGGATCCTGGGCTGTGTCCCCAGCGCCCTGTGCTCCTGGGCCTGCGCTATTGAATTAGTGCTCCTGGGCCGCGCAGCTCCCTCTGCATGGAGCCTCCGCCTGAGCGCCTCCGAGCTGCTCCCGGGTCCAGCCAGGTGCGCTGCAGCCCTTTAGTGAGCTCCGTGTACTCTCCCCAGGGCGCAGGTGTCTGTTAGTGTCCCAGGGAGCCTGAGGGCACCCCCGCCCTCCTGGGGTCCTGCTTGAACTCCCTGCGAGTGCCTTTCCTCCCGGGAAGATTGGCGAAGCTTCTACTTCTCCCGGATGGGGCTTTCTTGTCCTGGGGGCACTCGCCCCGGCCTTAACCCGGCTCCTCACGGGCCCCTCCCCCTTGGATGCCTTTTGTTTCTTTATTAATTTTTTCCCCTTTCCCCCCATCTTCCTGCCTTGATAGAAGCGTGAACTCTTCTCACTGTAGCATTCTTTAAATCTCAGGCTGAATTTGTATATTTTCAGGATGACTTGAAGGTTATCTAGGTAATTTGGTGGGGACAGGTGACTTGGGGACCCTACTCTTCTACCATCTTGCCCCGCCTCCTATAGTCTCATTTTTTTTTAAATTTTTTAAAAAATTTATTTATGATAGTCACACACACAGAGAGAGGCAGAGACACAGGCAGAGGGAAAAGCAGGCCCCATGCACCGGGAGCCCGACGTGGGATTCTATCCCGTGTCTCCAGGATCGTGCCCTGGGCCAAAGGCAGGCGCTAAACTGCTGTGCCACCCAGGGATCCCTTTAATCACTTCTTATAGTTAGAATTATTCCTTCTCAGTTCTTTGAAGTTACTTTGAGATACATTTTTTTTCAAGATTATATTTATTTTCAAATGAGACATACAGAGAGAGGCAGAGACATAGGCAGAGGGAGAAGCAGGCTCCCTGTGGGGTGTGCGATGCAAGACTTGATCCTAGGACCCCGGGATCATGACCGAAACCAAAGGCAAGATGCTCAACCACTGAGCCACCCATGGGCCCAGAAGACTACATTTCCACACCCTGGAGGCTTTTGCAAATGTCCGCAAATGCTCAGCCATCCGACCAACTTCTGAAGGGAAGCCAGCCCCACTCTCAGGGGATCTCAGAGATTTGAGAGGCTTGGGCCTCCTCACACATATGCTTTGGGCACCCTTGGCCACTGCCCTCTGTGCGCATGCACAGGGATGCCAGCTTCTGAGGTGCGCAGGCGCATTCGCATTTAGCAGTGTTGCTAGGTTACACTGGTTCTGCGTAGGAAGGTTCTAAGTCCTTGGGCTTAGTCCCTGAGACATTGAGGCGAGGCCCACTTGCCTTATTGCTGACGATGAGTGTCTCGCACTAGAGGCGGTGAAACCTGTGTCATCGAAGTCTCGGCTTCATTATGAAAAAGAGATCTACAGCGCGGAATGGGTGGGGCCTGCTGCGCTTCGGCTTCAACCTCAGGCCTCTGAGGGTCAGGTCGCCGCCTATGATTGTTTCCAGCTTCCACAGCCCCGGCCCCGGATACAACATCAAGTATCAAGATCTCAGGAAAATCCACAGAGCTGTGGTCGCTGATGATCCAGAAAAATTGCAGGACGTAGAGCAGTTTCTGCTTTTTGGTTTATGTGACATAAATGAAAGGGACAGGAAAACAGGTAGCAGGGCTTTTGAGGTGGGCAGAAGGAGGCGGGGCGGGAGCCCGATGTGGGATTCGATCCCGGGTCTCGAGGATCGCGCCCTGGGCCAAAGGCAGGCGCCAAACCGCTGCGCCACCCAGGGTTCCCTACAAGGAGCTTTTGAAATAATCATATGCTGTAATATATACTTACTGATAATTTATTGATAAGTCTTTTGTTCCTAGTAAAATAGCTCAGTGTATTTTCCCCTCTTCTGCATTTATTGCCATTTTAAACATCTGAAGAGGAAATAAAATTAGTTGCAGCCACAAATAATCTCATGATTTTTCTAGGAGCTACATAAATTTTACCTTAGTTAGTATTGGTATTTTGAAATATAAGGCTTTTTTTTTTTCTTTTTAAAAGACTTTATGGATTCATTTGACAGAGCACAAGCAGGGGGAGTGGAGGCAGAGGGAGAGAGAAAAGCAGGCTTTCTGTGGAGCAGGGAGCCTGACACGGGACTTGCTCTCAGGATCCGGGGACCATGACCTCAGCCGAAGGCAGAGGCTTAACTGACTGAGCCACCCAGCCACTCCTGAAATACAAGGCTTCTTTTGTATTTAAGACTCACACTAGAGAAGTAGCTGCAGTTTGGTGCCAGAATAGTGGTAGTGGGTACAAAGACCTGGGGAATGTCCTGCAGCTCACTTAGTATTTTTAACCTCTCCATTTTTGAATTGTGATAACTAAAAGAGATAATTAATGTGTGCAGACATGTTTGTAGTACAATGCCTAGATTTATTAGTTATCAGTAGATAAAATTCTTATAACTGAGTATAGAAATGTTAGAAAAGTCGAATACGTATGGAATATTCTCAGGACAAAGTGAGGTTAGGAAATTGAATCTGTCCAAATATATGCAGAGCTAAGGGTTTTCCTGTGGACTGTGTTAGACATGAGACTATAAACTCAATTTTAGTGTAGTCAGATGTATTAGTTTTTTTCTTTCAAGCCTTCTGAGTTTGTTGTAAACCAGAGAAAGACCTTTCCAATTCTGAGATTCTTAGGATTTTGTCATGATTTCTTTTTCCTTTCATGCATTCATTGCTTTCAATTAAACTTTTGAACTTTGGGGAATTTATGCTTGTATAAAAGTTTGAGCTTGGATCCAACTTTGTGTTTTTCCAGTTGGATATCCACTTAACTGCAACCCATTCCTTGTATAAACATAGGATATTCTTTGATTTCAGAGAAAATCATGATAATGTCATTTTATTGAGTTCCAGCTAAAAGACTCTTGTTTTACTTAGGTTTCTCCTCCTCATGAAAAAGAAAAAGGTCTGTTACATGAAAACCGCATGTTGCAAGATGAACTTGCCATGCTAAGACTGGAAATAGACACAATAAGGAATCAGAAGCAGGAAAAGAGGTATTGTGAAGACACTGAAACTGAAAAAGAAAAGAATGACAGTCTTCAAAACGCCATAAAACTGAATGAGGTAACATTAACAAATACAGTATTCCAATCTAGTGGGCAGCTGAATGTTGTGACAACTGAGAATACCATGCTGAACTCTAAATTGCAGGATGAAAAGCTAAACAGAGAAAGACTGGAAGCAAAACTTCAATCATACCGAGCTAGACTCGCTACAGCTATACAGGATCGTGATCAAAGTCAGGCATCAAAAAGAGACCTAGAACTTGCTTTCCAGAGAGCAAAAGATGAGTGGTGTCATTTACAGGACAAAATGAACTTTGAGATGTCTAACCTAAAAGATAACAATGAGGTGCTTTCTCAGCAACTTTCTGAAGTCGAAAGTAAATTTAATGCCCTAGAAATTGAGCTCCAGTATACAAGAGATGCTCTCAGAGAAAAGACGTTGGCTTTAGAACATTTACAAAGAAACCCAAAACAAACACAGGGTCAGAAGAAGGAAATTGAGCAGAAATCTCAAAACGAACAAGGTAAAGTGAATAAATACATGGGAAAGCATGAATCCTTAGAAGAGAAATTATCTCAACTAAAAATTGAAAATATGTTGCTCCGAGAGCAACTAGATGATGCCTACAGCAGAGTGGAATGTAAAGAAAAGACTATAATTGATCTCAAAGACCAGGTTCAGGTTATTGTAAGAATGGTTCGAGTTGCAGGTGAAAAACGAGCTCTTCTACTGCGAGAAAAAAATAAGGAGTTAATCAATAAATGTAAACAGATAATGGAAAGAGCATTTAGATATGAAGATGAGAAAGAAGAAAGAGAAGTATTCAGAAAGACAAATATTTTTCAAGCTTCCTATTAGAAAGTTCAAAGTAATGTTTGGTTATGGCTTATTAGTACTATTTTTTTTTTTTTTTTTTGGAGAGAAATAGTGCACCTGCACCTAAATGGGAGTGGGGCAGATGGAGAGGGAGAGAGAATCCAAAGTGGGCTCTATAACCAGTGCAGAGCTCCACTTCATGACCCCGAGATCACGACCTGAATGATTATGGGTCAGTTTTGAATCTGCATAACTTGTATCCAGCAAATAAAAATTAGACCTGAAAGGTGCCTTAATTTGAATAAAAATGCACGTCATCTATGAGAAACTTCAAGAGGTTAAGTTATACATTGTTAAAGAAAGGAGTCTGATATTAATAATTTATTGTTAGTACTACTAAAATAGTTTTAATTCTTGTCACCATGTTTTAATACCATGATGAACAGATAAGTGGAAATGCTCATACCTGAGTGTTTTGACCTTGAGGTTCAAGTAAGTGGATTACCTTGACAACTAACTCCAGACTTGTCACATGAACTGAAGTGTAGGTGCTGTATCTCAGTACTTTTTTTTTGATAGCTTTTTAAGCATTTTCAGTTAGCATACTTTTATTTTTATTTATGTAAATTTAAATGTTTAGTCTCAAATCATTTATTCTTGTGACCTTTTCACTTTTTGAAGGCATCTACTTTTCAGTAAATCATAATTTGGGATAACTGGTGACTTAGCAAAGCTGTATTTGATTTCATCTTCCCACCACGGTTTATAATTTAAGCATTTTTCAAATAATTTGCTCATTTCAAAACTCCATTGGTAACTACCATTTGGGCTTAAAATTTTCCAATAGAATTGTATCTTTGTGATTTATTAATTTGGCACTGGATCTCCATTTTCAGGCTACTGAGGGAAGGATGGCAGGATTCTTGTATAGCAGGAGTGGAGTGAGCATGGACAGGGGAGGGATCTCTAGGAGCTGAGGCCAGGAAGGAGGCAGAAGCCAGGTTATGTAGGGGGCTTGAGGGCCATTAGTATGACTTCACATTTGTTCTGAGATAGTAACCTATTGGAAGGATTTGAGCAGAGGATTGAGTATGTGAAGAACTTGGAAGTTAATTTTAGCCTCTAATAAAAAAGAGAGAAAATATTTGATTAATGTAGAATTTACCACTGCTAGTCTCACCTATACAATACCCATTTCTTTTTGAGACTTCAGCAGGCTGGGAAGCTTTGCAAATTCATCAACAAGGAATGGAGAGTGGGGCTGAAATAATTATCTGTGTAACATAAAAAGGCTCCCTGCATGGAGCCTGCTTCTCCCTCTACCTGTGTCTGTCTCTCTCTCTCTCTCTCTCTCTCTCTCTCTGTGTGTGTGTCTAATGAATAAATAAATAAAAAATCTTAAAAAAAAGTTGGTAGTATTTTGATAGAGATTGCATTGAATATAGAGATTGCTCGAGCTTGCATAGACATTTTAACAATATTTGTTCTTCCAATCCATGAACATGGAATGATTTCAGTCCTTTATGATTTCTCAATTTCTTTCCAGAATGTCCTGTCGTCTTCAGAGTACAGATCCTTGTCTCTTTCGGTGGGTTTATTCCAAGGTATCTTATGGTGTTTAGTGCAATGGTAAATGGAATTGACTCCTCAGTTTCTCTTTCTTCCATCTCATTGTTAGTGTATAGAAATGCAACTGATTTCTGTGCATGGATTTCCTATCCTGCTGCTTTGCTGAATTCAGGAAAGGGTCCTAACAATGCTGGCGTAGAGTCTTTTGGGTTTTCCACATAGGATATCATGTCCTCTGAGAAAAGTGAGAGTTTGAGTTCTTTTCTGATTCAGACGCCTTTTTATTTCTTTTTGTTGTCTAAATGCTGAGGCTATGTCGAACAACACTGGTTGTCCAGAGAGTGGACCTCCCTGTTGTGTTCCTGACCTTAGCGGCAAAGCTCTCAGTTTTTCCCCATTAAGAATGGCATCGGGTGTGGGCTTTTCGTAGATGGCTTTTATGATATTGAGATATGCTCCCCTCCTCCCTGCACTGTGAAGAGTATTGATCCGGAAAGGGTGCTGCACTTTGTCAACTGCTTTTTCTGCATCTCTTGAGAGGATCCTATGGTTCTTATCCTTTCTTTTATTTCTGTAGTGTATTCACATTGATTCATCTGCAGATGTCGAATCACCCTTGCAGCCCAGGCATAAAACCCACTTGGACATGGTGAATCATCCTTTAATGTACTGTTGAATCCTCCCAGCCAGTGTCTTGGTGCGAATTTTGGCATCCGTGTTCATCAGGGATATTGGAGTGTAATTCTCCTTTTGGGTGGGGTCTTGCTCTGGTTTTGCGATCAGAGTAATGTTGGCCTCACAGAGAACACTGGAAGGTTTCCCTTCCATTACTAATTTTTATAAACAGCTCCGAAGAATAGATTAATTCTTCCTGGAATGTGTGGTAGAATTCTCCTGGGAAGCCACCTGGTCCTGGACTCTTGGTTGTTGGCAGATATTTGATGACTGCTCCCATTTCCTTGCTGGTTATGGGTCTGTTCAGGTTTCCTGTGTCTTCCTGTTTCAGTTTTGATAGGAAGGGATCCATTTCTTCCAGATTGCTTACTTTGTTGGCATATAGTTGCTCAGAATGTGTTCTTATATTTGTCTGTATTTCTCTGGTGCTGGTCGTGATCTGTCTTCTTTCATTCACGATCTTATTTCTTTGGGTCCATTCTCTTTTTGATATGTCTGTCCAGGGGTTTATTGATCTTATTCTGTCAAAGAACCAGCTCCTGATTTCATTGATGTGTTCTACTGTTCCTTTGGTTTCTATTTCATTGATTTCTGCTCTGATCTTTATGAATTCTCTTCTCCTGCTGGTTTTAGGTTTTAATCTTCTGTTCTTTTCCAGCTCCTTTAGGTGTAAGGTTAGCTTGTGTACTTAGGACCTTTCTCATTTCTTGAGAAAGACTTGTATTGCTATATACTTCCTTCTTAGGATGACCTTTGCTACATCCCAGATGTTTTGAGCAGTTGTGTTTCCATTTTCGTTTGTTTCTATGAGGTTTTTAAAACTGTGCTTTTATTCCCTGGCTTGATTCTTTAACCTCCGTGTATTTGAATTCTTTCCAAATTTCCTCTTGTGATCAAGTTTCAGTTTCAAAGCATTGTGGTCTGAAAGTATGCAGGGAATGATCCCAATCTTTTGGTATCAGTTGAGACCTCATTTATGACCCAGTACATGATCTAGTATGGAACATGTTCCATGTGCACCTGAGAAGAATGTGTATTCTGTTGCTGTAGGATGGAATGTTCTGAAGTTATCTGTGAAGTCCATTTTGTGCAGTGTGTCATTCAAAGCCCTTGTGCCCTTGTGGATCTTCTGCTTAGATGATCTGGCCGTTACAGTGAGTGGTGTGTTAAAGTGCTTATTATTATTGTATGACTATCAATGTGTTCCTTTAATTTTGATATTAATTGGTTCATAAGGGGGCCTGGGTGGCTCAGTCGGTTAAGCCCTTGCCTTTGGTCAGGTCATGTTCTCAGGGTCCTGGGATCAAGCCCTCATCAGGCTCCCTGTTCAGTGGGGAGTCTGCTTCTCCCTCTCCTGCTGCCCTTGCTTCTGTTCTCTCTCTGTGTCAAATAAATAAATAAATGTAATCTTAACAAAATCGGTTTATATAGTTGGCTGCTCCTACTTTAGAGGCATTAATACTTATAATTGTTCAATTTTCTCTTTGGATAGACCCTTTAATTATGGCATAGTGTCTTTCTTCATCTCTTAATGCAGTCTTTGGTTTAAAATACAACTTGTCTGATATCAAGATTGCCACCTCAGTTTTTTTTTAATGTCCTTTAATATGATAAAATGGTTTTCCACCCCCTCACCTTCAATCTGGGGTTGTCTTTGTGTCTAAAAATGAGTCTCTTACAGATAGCATATCGATGGGTCTTGCTTTTTTTTTTTTCTTTAATCCACTGGGATACCCTGTGTGTTTGGTTGGGGCATTTGGCTTGTTTACATTCAGAGTAATGATTGAAAGATATGGATGTAGTGCCATTGTATTACGTGTCAAGTCCGTGTTTTGATGTACTGTGTCTGTTCTTTTCTGGTCTGTGTTACTTTTGGGCTCTCTGTTTGCTTAAAGGTTCCCCTTTACCACTTCTTGCAGGGCTGTTTTAGGGATCACAAATTCTTTTAGTTTCTGTTTGTGCTGGAAGCTTTTTATCTCCCCTTGTATTTTGAATGAGAGCCTTGCTGGATAAAATTCTTAGCTGTAGATTCTTCTCCTTGAGCACCCTGAGTATATCATGCCAGCTCTCTCTGGCCTGCTATCTCTTTGGATAGATCCGCTGCCAGTTGAATATTTCTCTCCTTCTTGGTTCAGGGCCTCGTGTTCCAAGCTGCTTTCAGGATTTTCTCTTTGTGTCTGAAATTTGCAAGTTTTGCTTGGAGATATTAACCTATTTTTTATTGATTTTGAGGAAGGTTCTCTGTGCCTCCTGGCACTTGAGTGCCTGTTTCTTTCCCCAGATGAGGGAAGATCTCTGCTATAATTTGCTCAAATATGCCTTCTGCCCCCTCCTTCCCCTCTTTTTCTGGGATCCCCATTATTCTAACATTGTTTTGCTGTGTGGTACGACTCATCTCTCAAATTCTCCTGTCATCGTCCAGTGGTTGTTTCTCTTGCTTTTCCTCAGGTTCTTTATTCTCCATTGTTTTGTCTTCTATATCACTACTTCTCTGTGAAGCCTCATTTATCCTAGCAGTTAGAACCTTCATTTTTTATCGCATCTCACTAAGATTAGCCTTTTTTATCTCAACTTGATTAGATATCAGTTGTTTTATTTCTCCAGAAAGGCATTCTCTAGTGTCCTCTGTGTGTCTTTTAAGCCCAGCTATTATCTTGATGGTCATTATTCTGAACTCTCGCTCCAGCCTCTTCCTTCTATCCATGCTGCTTAGGTTCTGGGCAGTCAGTACTACCTCTTGTTTTCTTTGTGGCGGTGAGTTTTTCCATCTTGTCATTCTGTCCAGAGAAGAAGAGATGAGTGAGAGAACAGAATAGAAAAATATCAAGAATGACCCCAGATAAATACATGCTAAACAAATCAGAAGAGACCCGAAGCCAATTTAAAGGTTAACAAAGGAGATAATAGAATTAGAGAGATCAAGAGAGCAGAGCAGTACACCGATACTATGTGAATTTTGGTCTTTTTGTTAGAAAAATAGTGAAAGGGAATAAAGCGGAAAGGAGAGAAAATGAGTGAAAATATCAGGGACGGTGACAGAACATGAGAGACTCCTAATTCTCGGAAACAAACACGGCATGGTGGAAAGGGAGGTGGGAGAGGGGTTGGGGTGACTGGGTGATGGGCACTGAGGGGGGGACACTTGATGGGATGAGCATTGGGTGTTATGCTATCTGTTGGCAAATTGAACTCCAATTTAAAAAAATAATAAGATATCAAAAACAAAAACAAAGATTTATCAACACTCGACAAATAAGAAACCTAACTTTTTAAATGACAAAAATTTTGACAGCTCAATGAAGATATACAGATGTTAAATAAGCTCAACATTATCAGTTATTAGGGAAATGTATATTACAACCATAAATGTATATATTTATACACATATATATGTATTTATGTGTGTGTGTGTGTGTGTGTGTGTATACATATATACACCATACCCATCCATGGCTACGATAAAAAAACTGATCATACTAAGTACTGATAAATATAGATGGAGGAGTTAGAAACCCTCACACACTGCTGGTGGGTTTAGAAAATAGTACAATGACTTTAGAAAACAATTTGGCAGTTTCATAATAAGGCAATATGAAGAGACAGGAGACTTAAGAGTGATGGATATGTTAACTGTCTAAATTACAGTTATGGTTTCACATGTGTATATATATGACAAAACTATCAAATTATATACTTCATACACGTGAAGTTTACCTAACTAGGGCTGTTGGAGAAAGAAAGCCTCTATTATATGAAAAACCATCTAAGACAGTGGCTGAGACATGGATGGAAAGATGGATATGAAACCATACAAGATGAAGCTAGTGGCCTATGGTCTTTCACCTCATAGCATTAAGTAGTAATAGCTAAGCTTTAAGCAAGGGGGTAACGTGATGAAATGTAAATTTTTAAAAATGTATAGTAATTATGGTTGCAGTGTACACCAAGATCCTGAGAGGTGGAATGGCAGGGAAAACAGTCCTGAGGTTAGCTCAGTAATCTAGGAGAAAAATAATGGTAACCTGACCTTGGGTGAAGACACAGAAGAGAAGCAGAGTTCACAAACACATCAAGTGTGCCATTCCCACGTGGACAACCATAATGGAAATTATAGTTCTTTTTTTTTTAATTTTTATTTATTTATGATAGTCACACAGAGAGAGAGAGAGAGAGAGAGAGAGAGAGAGGCAGAGACATAGGCAGAAGGAGAAGCAGGCTCCATGCACCGGGAGCCCGACGTGGGATTCGATCCGGGTCTCCAGGATCGCACCCTGGGCCAAAGGCAGGCGCCAAACCGCTGCGCCACCCAGGGATCCCTGGAAATTATAGTTCTTTGGCTGAGAGTATTCAATAGTTCTCTATTTTAATATAAAACATACTTCTGAGATGAGTAGCTCTATAACTCCTCAGTGTTGTGTGGCGCAGCGCTAGACGAGATGTGCACATATTACTACAACCATATATACAGAAAAAGGCTTTATATTTATACGACGGCCCTACCTTTACAATCCATGCCAAGTTCAATGAGCAACAGGGAACTCTTATAATCAGAGTATTGCAACTTGCAATCCTCTGAAGCTGCTTCAGATGACTGAGTTAAGTCATCAAGATGCTCATCATCAAGATGCTCCGCAGAATTCACTTGCTTTTTGACCTACAAATAAATAATATTATTTCAAAATGTCATCCTAATATTTATAAAATATACTAAGTGTAGAAAGATGACAAATATCCATCTTTTTATAAAAGCAAAAACATAGGTACTTTTTAAAAGAACTGATTTTTATCAAAAAGACCTTTATCAATAATTGGTGTTTCTGAATAATTTTTTCACAGCAGATGTCTATACAACAAAGGAAAATTTTCATTTTTTCACTATGCGTTTCATAAAGTAACTTTTTTTTTACCATGGAATAATGTTTCTGATAAATATGAAATATCAAAATAATATAATAAAAATATATCATGAATGAAATAGAATTATAATATAATAAAAATATATCATAAATGAAATAGAATTATATATTTTGTTTGTCTACCTTGTTCTTTTCCTTAGATGTTTTCTTTGCAGGTCTAAAAAGAGGAAGGATTCTTTTCAGGAAAATATTAAATACTTGAAATACAAAGAATATTTAAAGCATATTTAAGCAATATTAATAGCAATATTAACAAAGTATTAAATTTAGATCAAAATTGCAGAAGTAAAGGAAAATCATAATGTTACTTACATTATTTGATAGGGGTAAATATACCACATTTTTTGTTGTCATTTTCAATAAAAACAAGTTTTCACTAAATCAATTTGGAAAGTGCAAACTGTTTTTTTAATGACATAAGCCCTTTTTAAATAATCGTGATATTAGTGTTTTGAAGTTTTACTGTGCAACTACTATGCATTATTTGGGACAGTTTACATATCCTAAAGGGTTTTTAGGCCTTACACAAACCGTATGAAGTAGGCAATTATACTGGGTATCTTTTCACAGGAAGCAAATGAGGCACAGAAATTCTAAGGAACCTCCCCAAGCCCATACACCTGGTAGGAGCAGACCACCCAGAACTCAAGTCCAGGAAATGTCCCTTCCAAACATGTGTTTTAAAATATGTGGTAAAAGTAAGTTAAGTATTTCTAAGTAATGTGATACCAATTGAATCTATAGTATTATTCCATTTCTAGCTATAATTATTCTAGAAATAATTTCTGAATCTTACATACATTTTTAATTTTTTATTTTTTTAAAAGATTTTATTTATTTATTCCTTCACTAGAGAGACACACAGAGAGAGACAGGCAGAGACATACAGAGGGAGAAACAGGCTCCCCCACAAGGAGCCTGGTGTCGGACCCCAGGATCACGCCCTGAGCCCAAGGCAAGACACTCAACTGCTGTGCGACCCCGGCATCCCACACACATTTTTTAATTAAAACACTTCATACCTAGGCAGTATTGAAAATCTACTTTCAATAAACTAAAGATTTAATTCGTCTAAAGAAGTTCATTAATGGGCATTCCTTTACTCATTCAAATGTTCATTCATGGATTCAACAATTACTCATGAAGCACACAATATGTGTCAATGACGCTGCTGGTACAGTAACCGTGGCTCTTGTAATTTAGAACTTTATAATCCAAAAGTAATAATCTATGATAGATGAATAGTTTTTCAATTGTAAATAAACATATTGTAAATAAACAAAACCATTCCCCTTTCCCCAGAACGTAAACAAATATTAACTTAATATAATCAGATACTCCAAAGCCCCTCACAAAATCATAGCTATTCATGATACTGTCAAAGGTACTGAATACCTTCAAACCTATCAAGAAATGATTAGTTCTATTCAGAATCGCCTATGTGTCTGTATATTTACTATTTTATATATATATATATTTTTTTCAATCGATGAAGGATAGTATCTGAATATTCAATTATATGAGAATACTGCACGATGGAACTGATTCTAAATAAACAACCTCTTACCACAAAACTCATATCCTGATCTGGGATCGAGTTCTGCTTTGGGCTCCCCACAGGGAACCTGCTTCTCCCTCTGCCTATGTCTCTGCCTCTCTCTCTGTCTCTCACAAATAAATACATGAAATCTTAAAAAAAAAAGTCACTCCTCCTCATCCTAACCTATCAAGTGGTGTTTTTGATATACTTGAGTATTTCTTCCCTCAGCCTGTACGACACTATATTACAGTGTTTTACTTATATAATAATCATAGTTAACGTTCCTTCAGAGGGAAATAAAGAATTTATGGGATTTTACCTTCTTTCATCCTAATCCATTTCACTTAGACTGTTGTCATTACTCACTCGTAGTAGACTACCAGTTAGGGAATCGGCCTCCTCAAAGCCTGGTGTAATCACAGATGCTTTTGATGCCCACTTTACATTTTTATCTTTATTTCCATGATAGACAAACCAGGATCATTACTTAAAACAAAAATCCAATTAAAATATCCATTAGAAAGCCAATATTTTCTAATAATTTTACTGGTAAGGAATAAAAATATTTTTTTGTAAACATCTGTTACCCATCTGAATTCATTTATTAATTCATAGAACAGTATGAAGTGCAACCATATGCAAGGAAATACACATATACAATTATGATACAATGTCATTTGTGGGGACAAAACTGCCTGTGTAGGACCTGTGGAATCAAGTGCCATTCACCAAGGCACGGGGGAAAAGTCTCATCTGCCCATGCATCGGGTAACAGGCATACGCACTACACACCCAGCTGTGGATCCGGCAAAAGCCCATAAATTGGCGCCACCCTCACCCTCACAGCCACCATCTGGGAGCCCCTGGAAAACACTTAGATAATCACCCATGGGGGTAGAGAGTCTTCGTGGAAAACCAGCTTTCCTGTAGAGAAGTTCTAGCACATCACCAGAGCAAAACAATCAGGTTTGGACACATGGGAGCGGTAGTCATTAAAGACTGGAGGAGGTGACTGCTACTTCAAAGGCAAAGACAGCAATGCAAAAGGATATGACAAAATCAAGGAAATATGACACCAACAAAGGATTACAATAATCTTCCTGTAATCAATCTCAGACACGTGGAGATCTGTAATTTATCCAAGAAAGATTTCAAAATCTCAGTCTTAAGGAAATTCAAGGAGCTACCAGAAAACACAAAAAGCCAATTCAGGGGTGCCTGGGTGGGTCAGGCAATTAAGTGTCTGACGCTTGATTTCATCTCAGGGTCATGAGATTGAGCCCTGCATCAGGCTTACACTCAGCACAGTGTCCCTCTCCCTCTGCTATTCCCCCCTAGCTCACACACTTTCTCTCGCTAAAATAAATGAATAAAATCTTTAAAAAACAGTTAATTCAATAAAATGAGGAATACACTACATAAACAAAATGAGAAGTTTAATGAATAGCTGGAAGGGCTTAGTCAGTTTAAGTGTCTGACTTGGTTTTGGCTCAGGTCATGATCTCAAGGTCGTGGAATCACCCCCAGGTCTGCTTGAGATCCTCTCTCCATCTCTTTCTCTCTCTCCCCACTTGCTCGCTCTTTCTTTCTTTCTTTCTCTCTCTCTCTCTCTCTCTCTCTCTCTCTCTCTCTCTAATAAATACATTTTTAAAAATAATTTTAAAGGGACAAAGAAAAAGAAAATGTTTTGGTAACTTGTGCATACTTTTAGCCTAGTATCTAATCCTAATACAAAAAGCTGATTTACCAACAGAAAATTATATTTTTTTTCATGGACTAAATACATGCAAGAAAATATTATGAGCATATAGCTATGTAAATTTACAAAAAGACTGAATTTTTCCATAGGAGATTATCAATACTGAAAAAAAAAAACAAAACCAGCAATTACTGTTTTAAAACTGCCATACAGATAACTCTTCTAGTTAAATTAAACATCCAAAAAAGATGGATCTTCCTGAAAGCAATTATTAAACAATTCTTCTCGACCCAAATTTCAGAAGTAAATCTGTAATTATGGATACGAAATAGCTTTCATTTTGAAAACAGTTAATAGAAGCAACTTTTAAATAGAAAACAACTGGTTAAAGACACCTCAAAGTTATGTTGGCGGGGGAATGCTAACATGCAGCCATGGTAACGAGAACCCATCAGAACCAGTTTTAAATGTTTGTAATGATCAATGCCATCTGTCCTCACTCACTAGCCAACCAATGTCAGCTTCTCCCTCATGAAGTATAGCCAATGTGGGACAAAATCACTCCAATACGCATGCCTTGAGTGCCAACCAATCAACAGTCTTACCCAAATTACCATGGTGCTTCAGATGATGACAAACCACTTAATTCTCTGAAAAGTCTCCCAAGTCTTAAACTCCACTTTTCCTGAAACTGTATATAGAAAGTGAAGACTACTCTGTCAGAAAAGAGTGTAAGTGGCCAGCATAGCTCCCTCTTATTAGTCAGCAGTAAATTCCGACTTCACCTTTATATTTCAGATATTGAGGGCTCATATCCTCTGGCAAAAATGTTTAAAGTCCTATAATAATTTACCACCACATTTCATTTTCCTTAATGAAACATAAATGAAGTTTGCTCTTCCTTTGTTCCATTCTACTATAATTAAAACTAACATAAATACCAGTAAAAGAATAAGTAGCAAGTAACCACAAGATTAGGCGCAAGTAATCCACAAAATGCAGATAACGGACAGGTTAAATTGTCAGAATGGATCCATGCCAGCCGTTCTTTCTGTTTAAGTGAGAATTGGTATTATGTTAAAAACAATACACACGGTTTAGTTAAACTCCATTCACTCAACAAACATTTATTGAATAGCACTATATATGCTAGAATGTTCTCTAAGCACTGAGGACACGGCCATGAACAGAAAAAACCCTACTCACGAGGATAGTAAACATAGTAACAATAAACTACCTAGGCAAACTACACAGTATGAGAGGAGAAAAACTAAAGCAGAGAAATCAAATTTCAATGTGTTGTAGCAAAAGGGGTGGTCGAAATACTAGTCAGGATAAACCAAGAAGGGCCTTGCTGAGAAAGTGACCTTGAAGCAAAAACCAGGGAGAAAAAGAGGGAGCAAGGAGTAAGCCATGAGGATACCTGAGAGAAAAGCACTCCACAGAGAGTTTATAGCAAGTACAGAGGTATGCCTGAAGTGTTTATAATGAGGGTGGGGGGTAAGAATAGTGAGAAATTCAAGTGTGGCTGAACAGAAGGAAAGGGATAGAAAGTAGTTCAAATCAGAGAGACAGAGGGAGGAAAGGATAGGGAGGGACCCGAGATGAACAAGTCACATAAGGCCTTGTAGCTATTAGAAAGAACTTGAGTGAATGGGAGGCCATTAGGTTTTGAGCAGAGGAGGACATAATCTGACTTATGTTTTAATAGATCCACTGTGTTTAGAATTAATGGAAAGTGAATTTTCGAAGATTATATAATATGAAGTCACTATTGAAAAATATGATGTGGTGCATGTTGAAATATATGCTCTTTAAAATGGAAGAATAAGGGGCGCCTGGTTAGCTCAGTCGGTAAAGCGTCTGCCTTCGGCTCAGATCATGACCCTGGAGTCCCGGGATCAGCCCCACTTCAGGCTCCCCGCTTCTCCCTCTGCCTCTGCCGCTCCCTGCACTCACACACTCTCTCTCTCAAATAAATAATCTTAAAAACATTTTTAAAGGAAAAATAATAGCCTGTATGCAAAGTGCCTGAAAAAGAAGATTCACTGCATTAACAACCTCTTGGTTTATAGCATAGGGATCAAATGTTTATACAGAATATGGGACAAGTTGCCACGTGAAATCTCTTCGTAGTAATATTCAGATCAATTTGAGAGTCCAACATTTGAGCACTCGTGCATTGGGAACCAAAACCAAAAACCTAATAATTAGCAGTTTTGTTGGTAATAAGGTAGAGTGCCAGTGTAGCAGGTAACTTCCTTTTGCAACTCAGCAGATATTAAAAGTATTCTAAAGTTATTGTAAGACATCAAACCAAACACTTTAAATATACTTTGGGGGATCCCTGGGTGGCTTGGCAGTTTAGCGCCTGCCTCCAGCCCAGGGTGTGATCCTGGAGTCCCGGGATCGAGTCCCACATCAGGCTCCCTGCATGGAGCCTGCTTCTCCCTCTGCCTGTGTCTCTGCCTGCCTCTCTCTCTCTCTGTCTCTCATGAATAAATAAAAATAAAAATTAAAAATTTTAAATTTGTTAAACAATCAAAACCCTGCAGACCTAAATTCATTTTCTCAGATAGTTACATGCTGCATTATTTTATAGGTGTGAAAACTTACTTCCTTATGGATGGAGAGTTAGACTCCCTCCAAGTTTTTGATAGATAATCTTAACATATATATGTAACATGTTTAAGTATTCTTAATATATCTGTCAAATTTTATAAATATAATAATATATAATAAATGTTCTTAGAATATGTGTGTCTAAGTGTTGACACAAGTCATGTTTTCCTATAGGATCTACTCCTGGCGATGAAGCTGTTGGGATATAGGGACAGCATATGTGAAATATGAAATGCACTGCTACATCACTCTTCAGAAAGGATTTGTCAATTTTCTTCCTCTCTCTCTCTTTTAAAGATTTTTATTTATTTATTCAGGAGACACAGAGTGAGGCAGAGACATGGGCAGATGGAGAAGCAGGCTCCTCATGGGAAGCCTGATGCAGGACTCGATCCCACGACCCCGAGATCACAACCTGAGCCAAAGGCAGACGTTCAACCACTTAGCCACTCAGGTGCAACGGATCTGACAATTTTCACCTAACAGTGTATGAGAATGACTTTTTCCTTACATTTGCTAACCTAGGTTATTTTTTTTTTTAGTTAAATATTTATCACTATGCCTGCAAAACAATTTGATACCTTAAGGTCTTTGCCTTTTTCTGTTTAGCACCCTGGGTGGAATATCTCTACTAAAAATATAAAATGTGTTAAACATGAACATTAGTTCCAAACAGAATTTGTTTTATAGAAAAATAATAATTATCTACTGTTTAAATATTGCTATAGGCTTACCTATCAGAATCTTCATTCTGCGTAGTAGGAAACAGGTGGTTATCAGTTTCTCCAGTCTTTCTTTGTTGAATTAGTCCAGCAGCAGGAGCAGCAGCAGCAGCAACAGCAAGAGCAGTACCAAGAACAGGAGCAGCAGCAGCAGCAGCATCATATATGTTTTCTGCTCCTTCCATTTTATTACTCGTGTGCTGCTTCCTTTCTTTTCCAGTCTTGAATGGAAATTTGATAGTTACAACTTCATTCATTAAAAAGAACTTTTTTCATTAATTGTATCATTTGACTCTTTAATGTAATTTTAATCAATAAAACTATCTTGCACTTAACTTTATCATTACATGTAATTGCAATTTTTGGAAATTCTGCTTCATTTCTGTTGGAATAGAACAACATAATTTTCCAGAATTCCAAAAAGGACTTTCTTAATTTTGTGTTCATATCTACACTTTGCCACCTAACATTCCCAACTTCTCCCCATCTGACCAGCAGATATAAAGAAATAAAAAGACACAAAAATCTGTCCTCTTCCGTCTTTACCATCTGGATTTTGCTTACACCGACAGATTCAAAGGATGTGACATTGTGATGCTCCAGGAACAAAGACGAAGCTTTCCATTTCTGCACTGAGCTATTCTTTCCCCAACTGCCTTTTATAATTCTTTTTTCATTTGGATCCCAGGGCTATCAAAAAAGTCACAGTGTTCATTAAAATATGTGAACCAAAGTTCACCACAACATAAAAGGAGCAAAACTGATATTAGTGTAGAATTTTGGGAAATGAGTAATGCTCCCCAAATTTCACATTCCATAACCATAAAATTTTATAGCTAGAGGGTATAAAAGTAATTATCAACTTTAATCCCATTTTCTATTGATAATGGGAATAAAACCAAAAAAGGTTACATGATTTGTCCAAAGTTCCTAAAGTGGCATTACCTAGCATCAAAGAGATGATACAATTCCTTGATGCTGAATCAAATAAATGACCCAACAAGTTTATTAATCAGCTATGCTAAAAGTGTGACTTTGGCACAGTAATTTAATACCTTAATTGGGGATGAGGCGCTTAGCTAATTTTTATTTTAATGGAGGATATCTCTAGATTTTGTTTATTTTTCACCTCAAACATCAGTTTTCTCCCTTAGAGTCAAATACTGAAGGTTTGCTGAAAATCTATGCTACCTACATGATAAAAGTCGTATGTGTCAAAATATATCATACTTTATTAAACAAAATGTAAAGGTTTGATTCAACAAAAACACCTGAGAATGATGATTAAACAAACACATATATGTGTATACACACACACACACACACGTGGTCACCTGGGTGGCTCAGTCAGTTAAACATCTGCCTTTGGCTCAGGTCATGATCCCCGGGATCTGGGATCAAGACCCGTGCATCAGGCTTCCTGCTCCACCAGGAGCGTGCTTCTCCCTTTCCCTCCTACACCTGCTCCCGTTTGTGTTCTCTCTCTCGGTGTCAAATAAAATCTAAAAAAAAAAATTTTTTTTTTTTTTTTTAATGTAGAGTTGATGCCTGAGTGGCACAGTTAGTTGGGCCTCCAGCTCTTGATTGCAGTTCAGGTCATGATCTCCTGGTCATGGGATTGAGCTCCGCTTCAGGCTCCACGCTCACTGGGGAGTTTGCTTCTCTCCCTTTCTCTCTCCCTCTACCCCCTTCACCCTGCTCACACACTCAAATAAATAAGTAAATAAATAAGTAAATAAATAAATAAATCCTAAAAGAAAAAAAGGAGTCTGTTTTTAAAAACATGGGAGAAAAAAACTGGTGATAATGCAAATATTTGTTCTCAAAAAGTGGTCGTGTTGGAATTTGAAGTTCCAAGAGTTTGAGGAAAGCAGAGAAGACTACACATACTGAAGCAATAAACAGAAGCAATAAATAGATTGGTTTAGATGAAATATTTGTTTATATCCCTTCCCTTAGTTATTGCTTCTTTTCCATGGTATGTATTCATTTATTTTAAAGATTTTATTTATTTATTCATCAGGGACACACACACAGAGAAGCAGAGACACAGGCAGAGGGGGAAGCAGACTCCATGCAGGGAACCTGATGTGGGACTCAATCCCAGATCCCGGGATCATACCCTGAGCCAAAGGCAGACACTCAACAGGTGAGCCACCCACCCAGGCATCCCAACTTCTTTTCCATTTTATTGTTTATAGAAGTGCAACTTATATTTAAGCCAATAGATAAAAATCCTAGATATTATGATATATTTTTTAAAGATCTATGTATTTTAGAGAACAAGACTGATAGCATGAGAGAGGCACAGCGGGAGAGAGAAACTCAAGCAGACTCCATGCTGAGCACAGAGCCTGACGTGGGGCTCCTCTTCACAACCCTGACATCACAACCCAAGCCAAAAACAAGACTAGGACTCTCAACTGACCGTGCCCCCCAGGCACCCCAAGATAATCGCATTTTTAAAGCAATTTTCTCTACGGTTACTCTGGTTCATGAGGTCACAGGGTGCATAGCGAAAAGAGCTTCCCAGTTCACACGCCACTTGGGAAACTGAAAAGAAACTTAAGGAACACAAATCTTATGTTTTCCTGCATTCCTATCATTTAGATAGCAGAAATAATATTATTTCTGAACACAATTATATATTCAGATGACCCCATTTTATACATGAGCTTTTTTCTTAAGCGGAAAATCAAAATGGCTCAGATAATTGACAAAGACAAAAAAATCAAAAGAGCAGCAGCAAAGTGAATCTCTCTACCTCTTTTTGAAGTTCAACTTTCTCTTTTTCCAAAGCCAGGAGTTCTACTTGTAACATGCCTTTCTCATTCTTAAACCTTTGCAGATTTTGCATATCTTGCTGTAATTCTTCTTTTTGATATACTTTTGATGTTCTGAAAGGACGTGGTGAAGAACTCACATTTTCTAATGCAGGTTCCGTAGTTTTATAGTTATTAGTACTGTCATTATCTGCATCTAATGGCTTCTGGAAAGAGTCTTGTATTGGTTTTGTTTTCTTGTAAGTGTTTGTAATAGCAGAAGTATCATGCCTTTTCTTCTGAATCATTTGTTTCGCCACATTGGAGTGGGCAAGCCGCAAATCAAAAAGGCTTTCTGGGTCACTATACGGAGGGATATATCCAGTGTCTAATTTACTATTGGTGGTATTTTGGTTCAAACTTTTGGCCATCTGCATGTCAAACTCTTGGTCTTCTTTCACTTCAAATGTAACTAGTGGGTTCCTTAGTTTTTTATTTTCTGGATCGCTATCAAGACTCTCATTTTTGTTAAAAACATGCTCACCTGGTTTGTTATCATTTTCATGGGAAGAGAGCTTAGAAGATGACTGGCAAGCATAGTCTGGGGACCCAGAGTATGAATGAGAGAGAATAGCATTTTCGAGACTAGGCTCTTTTTGTTCAGGAAAGGCCTGAGGTACTACAGAGACAGACACTCCCAATTCATCTTTTTCCTCACAATCAAGTGTAACTTTTGTCACATTAGGAGGTATTTCCTTTACGTCTGCTTCTTTAGAATTACCACGTAGTTGTTCTAACTTAGGATGAGTAATAATTTGGTACTTTTCACAAGTTTTACCAATCTTCTGCTTTAACTCTCTGCTCATGCGTTTCACATTATTTTTCCAATCTAATTTGCCTTGTTTCATCTGTATCTCCTCATACTTCTTGTGCACACGAGGATGTTCTGAATGTACAGATCTATCACCGTGTCTATCACATTCCATATTCATTTCTGGTTCTCGAGCCATATTTTGCAGTTGCACAAGTGGAATGTTAATTTGCTTGGTTTGGCTTTCAGATGTCTTTTCAGCCAGGATACATGTTTGTAAAATAACTTTATCCTTAGGTAATCAAATACGGACAAAGAAAAATAGAAAATAATTAAAATTTAGTTATTAGCTGTTCCTAAGTCACTGGATTATAACTAAGAAGTGAGGACAGAAGAAAAGCATAAATCCATTCACTTATATTTTGTCAGGTTTTTCTTAACTAAACAATTCAATACAGTTACATCTACCAAAAAATGAATCAGATGATTTTTAATGTTACAAACTTAAAAACACTTTATTCCCTTGTATCTTAAAGAGTGAGCCCCGACAATGCATTTCAGGAGTTTTTACAAGTTTGAAACCTAGATAATAGGCAAACTATATTTTTGGGGGGCAAATATCAATTAACATCAAAGAAAAATAAATTCCTATATTTTAATTTAAATTATATACTATGATAGTGTTAGACATCGCTATAGATTATCTGCTTGTATCCAGCTCTAATATATGGTAATGTCCACTGAGAGTGGATAAGAAAAATATTAATAATATGGATTTCCTGTGCTGAAATAACTGAAAGAGTTATTGTTTATAATCCAACTACAAAGGTCCCATCCTGGAAGGTGTGATTCTACATAGGCGATCGTGCTGATTTCACGACCCCATTCTCTCAAGTCAACTACACAGAGATCACAAAGCAGAATAAATCTTTAATCTTGGCATTTGTAACTGGAAATAGAGAACTAGACACTTTGAACCACTGAGAATAATCACTCCTTGTACATGAGTCTAAGTCAGTAGTCATCATTGTTATACTGCTCATAATTTCAACTGCTTAAACATGACTCAATATTTGATGCTACCTTCTTTATCATGTAAAGAAGTTACAAAAATAGAAGAAGCAAAGAATATTTAGAATTATTTTTGTCTCAAAAGATTTTTTTTGCCTAAATTCCAAGGATGAAGTTTAGCTAAACTTAGTTACTAAAAATCATAGCATTTTAAGTTTTGTAACTCGTAAAATTTTATAAAAACTAAATATTAAATTATACTCTATTGACTTCAATATATCCACTCAAAGAGTTTCACTTGAAACATGTAATATTAGAAAAGCAGGGAAAACAATATAAAATCAGAAATTTAAATTTAAAGCTTTACATACCTGGGGGTGGTTATTTTCACTTTTATCAGGCCTTTCTTGCTCTTGCTTTTGCTGTGATGCCACTTCTAAGTCTGGTTCTGATGACAAATCTATATATTTAGTTAAAATGGACTACTTAGAATGGTTAGATAAAAGCTATTACCTCTATAAAAATAGAAAATATCATTTATCACTGAAGAGTTTAAATTCATCTTTAGCTGAATATTTAAGAAATACTTCTAATTATCTAAAATTTCAACAAACCATTTGAGAAATACTAAACGTCACCAGGTTAAAGGCACACAAACATCTCCAAGATTCATTCACAAATTCATCCACTAACATCCATGAACAAAACAATCAGAAACAAAAGTTTAAAATCCAGTAGAAACATATAAAATCACAAGAGATTATTCTCGACTTTGTAACAGTACCTCTTAAACAACACCTGAAGCTTCAACCACAACCTTATTCATCATTTCCAAAATTATTAGTACTTTTCATGTCTTTATCAGTGTATATCCTCTGGGATACACTGGACATACATCCTATGGGTATATGTGCCCAATAAGTAAACGTTTCTGAAATTATTTTCCTCTACTACTTGACAAATTTCCTTGCATCTTTTAGGACTCAGACTGCTGTGTAAAGTCATCCTTGATTATGGCTATCCTTTCTCAGATAAAAATGCATCTCTTTCTTTGGGGTTACCTTAATACCTTACAGCTTTTTCTAGTGCACCTTCACCACCTGAACTGTAAACTACTTCTTTATGTGTCTAGTTCTTTTGCTCCTACACTGTAGGGGACAATCTCGATGAGAGAGAGAGAGAATCTTGAGCGGGCTCCACCCCCAGTGCTGAGCTCCACCCGGGGCTCCATCTCACAAGTCTGAGATATGACTGGAACTGAAATCAAGAGTTGGACACTCAACCGAATGAACCGCCCAGGCATCCCTGTAGGGGACAATCTCTTAAATCATCTTTCAGTCTTCATGTTACTTAGTACTTATAAAAGTAAAGTCTTTATGTTACTTAGTACTACTTACTGAGTTCCCACTAAGTGATAGATAGGGGACCGGGTTTAAAGAAGCACGTAGATGTAAGGTGTCAGGAATAGCTTTCCTAGACATAATGCCTAAACTGAGACTGCAACAGTGACGTCAGACAGATTCAAAGGGATTAGAGGGCAGAAAATGGGGAGACCATGCAAGGCTGTAGTAAGACAAGGGAGAGAAGCACACAACAGGGTAAATATTTGTCTAAAATAGAGAGATTACAGAGGAAGACATCACTAGCAGTTCAGGATACCAGAGATAAGGGCAGACGGTATAAAGGGCTAAAGATGAAGACTTAGGCAGAAGTCAAGATTATGAAAGCTTTGTATGTAATTTTAAGATGCCTGGACATAAATATGTTTTCAACAGTGGTTCACGGTCGTATATGCATTTGAGACAGATCACTCTAAAAACTGTGGGGAGGGATGAGTGTGAGGGGTACTGTGATCAAAGACAGGAGATGAATTAGAAAGTGTAATGCAAAACAAAGATGATACACACCTGAACTGACAGAATGGTTCCAGAAATATTCAGAATATAAAATCATCAGGGCTCAGTACAGAATAAATCTGTATTAAGTGAATCAACAACAATCTTGGCATAAGGGAAAAGAGATATATTTTACATGAACTGTTTTATGTTGCTTGCATGTATTTTGTAATCGTTTTTGTTTCACATTTTCCTGTGGTACAGGAGCCTATAGGCGTTTTCTTTTTAAAGTCCTGTTTCTTGGATCTACCAAGCTCACAAAGAAGTAACAGCAAACAAATCACTTGTATAGATCAATACACTTGGATTTACAGCCTATACTCACTACTCCTGGAGATAACTGAAAATCTTTAGAAAATGAGTTAATTCTAGAAGAAAGAAAATAACAAAACTACAGGGGTGAAAAAATATTATACGATATGTTAGTACAGACGTGATCATATGACTGATAAAGGACACTGGATTAACTGATACATTAAGTAGAACACATGTTAGATGTGGTTAATCAACTGAAAATCTTAGTAGAATTAGAACTGACTTTCCATATATTCTTTTTAAATGATATTTGATACTTAAAACCAATATTCCTTGGGAACTCTTTACTCATTTAAAATAATAAAACAGCACCTGGGTTGTTCAGCCAGTTAAGTATCCAACTCTTGATTTCAGCTTGGGTCATGATCTCAGGGTTGTGAGAGACTGAGTCCCGCAGTGGGCTCCGTGCTGAGTGTGGATCCTGCTTGGGATTCTCTTTCTCCTTCTGCCCATCCCTCCCTCCTTACTTTCTGACACTCTCTAAAAAAGTAAAATAAAAATAATCAAACAAGGAGATGGACTATGCCTACACAGCTGAGAAGAGGACACTATGTAGTAAATTCTCAATGATTCCAATTACTGCTGGGAAAGTCAACTCCAAAATAAAGTCATAGCGAATATAGGAAATATCTTAATATTCTGTTTGGGAAGGTGCTTTTGTTTGTTACAGTGAATATAGTGTGACCAATACTTATGAATTAGAGCTATAAAAATAAAGCTAAGAAACTACGTCGTGAGTAAACAATCTTTACATCTCTACCTAGTTTTCCCAACCTGGTCCCCAAATTCTAAATCTAATCCCGCTACCCACTCTCAAGTGAAAGCTGAATACGAGCCTAAAAGAAATTATTTCCTCCTAATTCTCTTTCTTATTTATATGTGGCTTTGGTTAGAGGAAGAATGCAAAAATGTCTTGCTGAAAGATGCTCTGTTTGGTGGTAGGTTGCATGAAAGGAGTAAACACAAAGTAAATTTTACCACAAAATTATTTTTGAAAAATCAGAACTATGGTGAAATCATGAGGACACTGAACTCTCTCTGATTCTTTACCTTTTTTGCTCTGTTTTCTAGTAGCAGTGATTCACACAGGCCATGGAGCATAGAATTCTCTAACTGAAACATAGCTCCAATATTAATATTTTATCTATTAAGGTCATCTGTCCAAATTCTGTGGATGCTGACTCATTTTTTGATCATTGGTTGTGATACAAATGGGCATTTATTATCAACTTTCAAATCCCCAGTTCTTTGACAAGTCTCATTACTGAGGGACAAACTAGAATCACAATCAGAAAAATCTGAAAACAAAGTTTCCTTTATTAGAATGTAAACAACAATACAAACTTAACAAATCTGTACAAATTCTTTTGTTAGAGAAACAGCCACAAGGCCTGCTCTTCTCCCAGACACACTACTTACTACTCATTCGTAGCTAATTATATTTATATGTCCTATACTTGGCATTCACACAGATGAATTTAACTCCTCTCTCATTTTCTTTTTATTCTCTGTTATTACACAGTTTAATTCACTCACCAAGCTCTATTACATATTCTATATTCCATAAAAGCTCTGTCCATTAATAATTAAGAGTCTTCAAGGTCTGAATGTTTTTAGTAACAAAACTGATGTCTAATCATTTATTTTATGTTTAAATATGCATTTTGTGTTCTAAAGACGTGAGATTTAAAAAACTTGTGATGAATGGTACTACTTTAATAATAATGAGATGGTCTCTCCTCAATGCACCAACATCCTCAGAATTTAATTTTTGGACAAATATCATATTTATATGAGAAATCAAAGACTTGGGTAATATAATCCTTTCCATGTAAAAACAAAATAAGTCTCAGTCCACACTGAGATCCAAAAACAGAAACAGAAAATGCCATGAAACAGCCATGAAACAGAAAATGAATATATAACAAAACTATTGTCCCTTTGTAAACAAGATTGGTCTGATTTAAACCTTTAAGACAAGGGAAACAAAAAAGCCAGAAATGCAGAAATGAAACTTTAATGCCCATTTCATCACAAGGGCCCCTTTATCATTTTGCATCCATGAACCCTGTACATGGTTTAAATCAGTTCTCCCATGTCATCTGAGAATCCCCAGAGTCCCAAGATCCATCGATTCCACAAAATCCAAGAGGTGAAAACTATCTTCACAAGCATACTAAATGCTATTTGACATTTCCACTCTCATTTCCTTATTAAGTGTACAATAAAGTTTTCTAAAGATAAAATGTGTGATAGCATTGCAACTCGCATGATCAGTGGATCACAGCTCTAATGGCTAACAACATGAGATTGTGTATCCCTTGTGTTTTAAATGTTTTAATTTCTAAGATTGTAAATATCAACAGATTATAACCCACTTAAGCAGACGTTCTTTGGAATGCTCAATAATTTTTAAATAGTAGAAAAGAACCCTAGGCCGAAAAGGTTCAGAATTACTTTTTTAAAAGATTGTGTCTACCAAATATTAGAATACAACTAATTCCGTCCCACATTTCTAATAATCAAAGTCACCACAACACACACACACAATCAGAACAAGTGTTTGGCTTAAAATGATCAATATAACAACACAAAGATGAAATGAAGTTTTAACTTCATTTAACACAACTGACATGTAGCAAGTGAAGCTTTACTCTGGGTAAAAGTCAGAATTCAAATAAGTATGGTGAACACCAGAAAAATCTAGAGTCTAATAATTAACTTCTGGGAACCCCTTAGAAGTAAAGGAATTCCAAACCAGGGACATTAGGATTTCAAAACTTAAAAGTAGAAACTTGAACTAAAGCTTACATTTTTAAAATCTCTTTTCTTATGCTTGTAAATATCTTTTGTTCAAACGTGGATATCAGCAATGACATCTACCTTATTTATGTCACATCCTTCGATTAAATTGTCTCACATACACACACCACACACACACACACACACAAAGAAGAATTTGGTATAAGAAGACGATGGGCATTTCAACAGTTTAGTGCACATCTTTCCACAGGTATATTTGTACTGTAAAATTTACCTGATCTGGGTGTTTGTTTATCACTCGTTGCGACTGCTTCATTAGGAACAGACTTTCACTTTAGTGGTAGACTGGATGGGTTATTGAAACAATATGATTAAACAATGGTGCATTTCATACAATCTGTAGTTAAAAATTCAAAATAAAATACAAAAGCTTTACCTTCCAGTGAAGAAGATCTTTTCCAGGAGAATTCTAAAACACAAAAGGGACATGTAGTTAATTATACGTAAATATGAAAGCCAACTATACATTCATGCAGTTTAGGATTAAGCTGAATCCCTCATGCTTGGCTTGGAAAGTGATTACATTAGGCTTTGGTCTTGATTCTAGAGACAGGAAGGTGGATTAAGACAGCAACAAGACAGAAATAGGAACCCATTATAAATACTATAAAAAAATAGAAATATATGTTCAACATAATATGCAGTTAGGATTCCAAAAGTAAGATGTTTCAAATGAAATAACTAAAACAGAAATCACTAAAGTTGCACAATATACCAACGTGAACATGCTGGATGATGGGGGAGAAAAGCAATCTTTAATCAGAGGAAACAAATGAGGACTCTGAGAGGATAAACGTGAAAGCTGAAGGCAACAGCACATCCGATTGCAGTACAGCAGAATCATCGATACCATTCTACTACAAGTATTACCATGTTCTTCATTTGTCCCTAATTTAGGCAGTAGCAGTATGATGATGAATAATGTTTTGAATGCGTAATTTATTGTCACCAAAAACAGTGTTATGAATTGATCAGCCTGGATATACTGTAGGATAATAGTCAATAAAAGTATTCGTTTTTGTCTATACCCACGTGGGCCACTGGTATGCCTACATTTCTTGTATCCTCTAGTTTAGCATGTTAAAGTTTCTTGACCCATGCACACAAGAAGGTATATAAAACAATTAAGAAATAATGTATAATAAGCTTCAATATGGAACCATGACTATCAAACTGAAAAAAAAATCAATTTTAATTGCCACCGAATTTTTAGATAAAAAATCTTTTGTATTTCAAAATCAGTGTCATATGTATTGATAGTAACAATTTTAACATTTAAGGAATGGACCCTATGATTCTTTATTTCCAAAATTAGTTTGATTTGGTAGGACTATGTCAGTCTTGAAAAGGTTTCTTTGAAACAGTTATCATCCCCCAAAATGAGCTATCTGAAAAAGAGAACACCCATGCTTCCATATCAAATTAGTCTCATTTGAATAATGAATATGAAGCAACATATATCTTTGAGGTCCAATAGATTTGAGGAAGATGAATGGTGGCTATGTTTATCCCAAGTCTAGCACTCCATTGCTCTCAGTATTCTTTGTGGAGCAGCTGTGATCTAATCTGTTTCAGTAGAAATAAACTCAAGGTATCTAAAAGTGAGTTCTGAGGCAGCCCGGTGGACCAAGGGTTGGTGCCACCATCGGCCCAGGGTGTGTGATGCTGGAGACCCAGGATCCAGCCCACTTTGGGATCCCTGTATGGAGCTGCTTCTCCCTCTGCCTCTTCTCTATGTCTGTCATAAAAAAAAAGTGAATTCTCTAGAGTTTCCTCACCAACTCCAAAATTCCTAGCTAAGACTTCTTTCATTTTTCCCTCTTTCCCTTCACTATCCCGTCTTCAAAAGTAATTTCTGGGGGCCACCTGGGTGGCCCCAGTCAGTGTGAGTCTAGCTCTTGATTTCAGCTCAGGTCATGATCTCGGTGTCCTGGGATTAAGTCCCATGGGGGGCCTCTCACAGCAGGGAGTTGCTTAAGGACTCTCTCTCCCTCTCTTGCCCCCTCCCTGCTCACTCACTCTCTAACATAAATAAATAAATCTTTTTAAAAAGAATTCATGATCTATGGTCTTGATTTTTTTTTTTTGCTTTTACAACCGTTTTATGGATTTTCTCCACCACTTCTTTCCTCTTTGTTTAGCAATAGTCTTACATCTATGCCTTCTATTTCTGTATCTCCTGCTCCCCTCTGGTTATAAACATGTTCAGAAATAAAAACAAAATAATGCTTTTTCTTGACCTTGTTATGTCTTGAACTATCCAACAGCTCTTCCAGATTTCTCTACAGGAAAGTCTATACCCATGCTACTGAGCACATGACCCAAGGACCACAGACACTGGCATCACCTGAGAGGTCAAAATGCAGATTCCAGACCTGATGTTCAGTGTGCATTTTTAACAAGGTCTCGGCATTCCCTACAATTTGAGAAATCCTGGGTCATA
>NW_023330548.1:0-46389 GCF_011100685.1 Canis lupus familiaris
AACCTGTCAGACAAAACTTGCCACACAAAACACATTATTAAGTAGTTCATTTATGTGAAATAATACAGAAATGGCATTTTCAAAATTGGATGAGGTAATTTGGTACAGGAATGATCTAAAACGACAGTTCGACATAATTAATTTGATGTGTGGGCTAGAGTTTCAGAGTATGAACAGCTCCACAGGAAACAGTTTATGAGTACAAAGGGTTATACCTTTTTTCTAAATTAAGCAATTGTGAACTTGTAGGAAATGATTAGATTTTCATGAGTTGTTAGCTGAGAGGAATTGAATGATACAAGTAGAATTACTTTTGTGTTTTAATATTAAGATGTAAACCTGCAAAATATATTTTCTAAGCCATTGTGTTGTTATTAACAACACAAATATACAAATCAAAAAAGCAAATTTATATCTAGCTCTGTTTTAATTAAAATTTAAAAAATAAAATTAAATAAGTAAAATTAAATAAAAAATGTATAAAAAAGGATTGCCTTTTTTGCTAAGACCTAGTATGATGTGTTTATGGCACTGTATAAGATATATAGAAATTAGTGCCTCTGTCTCAGCTTTTTTGATCCTGCTCTGAAAAAGCTGGCCAGAGAGAAAGGCCTAATTTTCAGATCTGGTTGTTTGCTACAGAAGGGCAGAAATCAAAAGAGCAAGCAGTAGGTCAATGTAGATCTTCACAGGATTCCAGCCACCTGTAAATCCAACCCATAAATAACCTGAAGTCTAACAGAGTAGTATTTTCATCTTTGGTTTTGAGGAAAAGATAGCAAAGTTTTGCATTTATGATAGCTTAAGTGCAAAATCAGACTATTGATCTATTCTTATCACAACTTCTACTTTGATAGTGATTCCCAAAATTACTTTATAGAAGAAAAAGGCTGTTTTTCTCAATATACCCCCAATTTTCTTACCACATCCTTAAAAATGGCTTCTTATATTTATATATGATTTTCTCCCCAAAATAAAAGACTTTTGTCTTGGCTGCATTTATTGCAAAAATAATTAAACAGTAGATATTAAAAATTGTTCCAGAAGCTGCACTAAAATGCATTATTACCTTGACTTTTAAGCTATAATAAAATAAATCTATGTTCACTGAATTTGAGATAACAAGTTCCTCAAAAAATGTTTTTGGAGTTAAAAAAAGAAAATGAAAGTAGTGAATAAAAAAAGCATTCAATATTTTCAAACAGTCTTAAGAATTATTATCAGACATAAAATTTCTCCTAACTGGCTTTTCTCTAACAATTGCTTTTCCTCTCCATTTTGGCTTTTCCTCCCATCCTGTTTTACATCTAAATCATAAGGTTATTTTTAATAAAAATTCATGTAGATTCATGTAATTATATTCATGAAATTATTGAGTCTAATGGTCAAATACACCTTATTTTAGGAATAATAAACCCTTAAAATTAGAGAGAAAGATAAACCATGAAAGACTCCTAACTCTGGCATACAAAGGATTTCAGAAGAGGAAAAAGGTAAGGGGATGGGGTGACTGGGTGACGGGCACTAAGGAAGGCATTTGATGGGATGAGCACTGGGTGTTATGCTATACATTGGCAAATTGGATTTAAACAAAAAAGGGACAAAAAAAGGAATAATATATCCTTAGCTGAACACATGTTTATGGAGGAAGAACTCGTTTGATTCAGATTAGCTTCTAATATATTTACTCCAAAGATACAGATGCAGTATATAAATGCTGCTTCTCTCTAGGGATCTTCAACTATCATCAGATGATTTCATCCTGGGTGTTAATGTGACAATGTAACTTAGTAGTTAAGGTAAGAATCACTCTGGTCCGATTCTTTGTGAACTGGGCAAATTATTCAACCCTTTGAGTATGTTTTCCACAAACAAAAAATGGCATGACTATCAGGAGATTTTATTAGGTGGTTTTATGACACAGAGGCTAGGGAAGGTAACTGGGTAGATAAGTAAGCTGTTAAACTCTGACAATGAAATTTGGTAGTGTGTCATGGTTCAAAGAGAGAGAACAGAATTGAACTTGAATGCAGGTCTAAACATATTGACAAAAGAAAAGGTCATCTATTTGAGCCAACCATTAATGCTATTGGTAATCCACATAGAGTATAATGGGAATTTGTGGCAGGAAAACACTAAAAAGAAGCATTTTGATTTGAAACTGCATTCATTTAGAGATGCTTCTCTTGTTGAATGTTGTTGCCAGCCCAACTGAGATATTTTGCATATCTCTTCAGGAGGAATTCAGTACCTAAAATAAACGTCAGGTAGTCCTGTATCAACAGTGAATATTCCAGTACTTTGTGGTCTATGGAATGTGACATCTTCTGATGCATCTGAACTGTTTACACACTGGTACCACACAGATGGCTACTTTTCTTGGATTCACCCTTCAAGGATAACCACCAAAGTGGTTACCAAGAAGTAACTTTCCCAGAGTCTCTTCTTTATCCTTATTTCCTCACCATCAAGCTGGATTGAGTGCTTAGTATTAGTCAAAATCTTATATACAGACACTAGAAACATTGTAGATAGCTTAAGAAGAAAGAATTTAAGTGTTATCAACAGCTCACAGTATTATTTGGAAGAGTTTACAATAATTCTCAGAAAAAATGAAGGAAAGGATTGTCAGCTAAATTTTTCAGGAAAACTTACAAAACTATGGATCAGAACAAGGTCAAGGGAGCTGCTGCCTCTACCATGATTTGCAGATCCAATAAACTGCTCCTGTGACCACTAGCTCTATTACAAGCCACCTTGCCATAACTGGGTGGCTGTCAAATTAGAAAGCCAAGTGCTTTATTGAGAAACTGTCAGCACCAAAAATGATGCAACTTCTGCTGAACAGAAATTTTCTGCTTCTTGCCATGCTCCTCAAATAATACAATTCTTTTTCAGGTTTGTACAAGCACATATGATTGGTGGAACCTAAATCATGTACAGAATCCAAATTGCATGGTAGGATGGAAAATTCAGGTTTTTAACTCTCCTAAGTCCCTGCTTTGTCCATAGAGAATAGCATGTCTGAAGAGTTGTGAACACAGGATCTGCCACATGCCCCTTCATTTTGCTCAATAATATTTTTTATATAGGACTTACTACAGATGATAAGGATTGTAATACACTGTAGAGAGTTCTATAATTTCAAATCAGTATAGATAAGCAGGGCCTACATCATAGTATTGCTATGATCTCATATAAAATAAGTACATAAATACCTCCACACAGTATAATCCACATATTATGAATGCCAAAATAACTATTATTATGATTGTTATACTCTTACTTCATATCTATCTACTCTGGACTATAGATTCCTTAAGAATAGTGTCTATATCCTTAGTTTTATCCCCTGTGCCTATTAGAGTATCTAGCATATCTACTAGGTGACAAATAATCCTAGTAGAAGGAAGACTGCAAAAGTGTAACCAAGTGCAATCTGTGGGATAGCTTAAAGATTAATGCCATGAGAATACTAAGTGTTGCCTTGGAGTTTATTGAATGGTCTTGAATTTTAAGAAATTAGAACCATTTACATGGATAATGAAGTCAAATTATTCATTTTGTTTATTTGCAAGTAAAAAAATGAGTGGTTAATGAGTATGCTTTTAAAATATTAGTTATGTATTAAAATTAGGCAGACTCTTCTGTTAACTCACATATTACTTAATTAGCAATGTTAAAGAAGGCTTTAAGCTAATCAGCAATACATTTATCTGCATATTATGTAAGCTATTTTCTTAAAATGAATTTAGCCTGCAAGGTGCCCTACTTTTTGTTATTCATAAACCCAATGGAACTTTGTTTGGTTTGTAGAAATAATACTATCTGTATTTTATTTAAAGGATTAGGTGGGGGAATGCTTGGGGGGGTTCAGTGGTTGAGTGTCTGCCTTTGGCTCAGGTCATAATCCCTGGGTCCTGGGATGGAGTCCCACATTGGTCTCCCCAGGGGGAGCCTGCTTCTTCCCTCTGCCTATGTCTCTGCCTCTCTATGTCTCTTGTGAATAAATGAATAAAATCTTTAAAAAAATAAAGGATTAGGTAGGGAAATTTTTCACTCACCATTATGAAACTAAAGTTTTGAAAATCTCAAAAACAATAAAAAATTATTAACCAACATTTTACACTTTTCTGAGTCATTACTTTTGTTCTGGATTTTATCTTGTTTGTAAATGATTTTGTGTTGGGTAGGTTAATTGTACGAGACTCTTAAGTAAAAGTGATATTTGACCATTTGTTGATGTCTTATGTTCAGAGTGTTTACATAGTTGTAGGCGGTTGTCCAGTCTCTACTAGACTATCTTCCTGAAATATCCAAGATAGGGAAATTACCATTTCACAACACAGGGTGATTTCCCACAAAATTTCAAATTTGCTTAAGACTTTTTTCTTTACTTTTTAGAAAGATTTTATTTATTTATTTATTTATTTATTTATTTATTTATTTATTTATGAGAGACACAGAGAGAGAGAGAGGCAGAGACCTAGACAGAGGGAGAATCAGGTTCCTCACAGGGAGCCCAATCCAGGACTCAATCCCTGGACCCCATGATCACACCCTGAGCGGAAGGCAGATGTTCAACTACTGAGCCACCTGGGCACCCCAAGATTCTTGAAAAACACTGGAAATCTGTTTTTCTGTGTTTCACATTTTTTTGCTTCATTTTGCTAAGAAATAAAGACTCTAAAATATTTTAGTTAATCTAGGTATTTATCACCATTAAATGTTTGCAATAGCTCCCATTATATCCAGAATTTTCCTCTTTATGCTTGTGAATTCTGCATTAAATATTCTTTGAAAATTTATTGTTCACCTGATCCTCTTTCCTAGCCTGCATCCTCACATTCCAGGGGAGAGTATTCTTTTCCTCAGTAAGAAGACCCCCCTCTTAAAAGACTATCTAAGAAGTTTCCTTTAGGATTTTACCACAAATCTATAGCTTAGTTCTCAACTGCACTACTTTTATATACATAGGAATCAGATATCCTCCTTTCAGCCTACCTTGTGAAAATAACATATTTAATTTTTAAAGATTGGGCATCACCCCTTCCTCACTGGCACAATGGAAGCTGCCGTAGCAGGGCAAAGTCTTTTGATTCTTCTCCACCCTCTAGGAAGAGCCATTGAGAAGAGGCTTCTTGAGAAAGGGATTCTTTAAGTCATTATAAAGTCTAGGGACCACACCAAAGCTGCACATGCTTGATATGAATAAGAAGAAGGCCAAAAAAGACTTTGAGATTTGAGCTACAGTGAAAAGCATTGACCATATTCCAGAATGACATCTAGGAGGTGCATAAGCAGTGAAAAACAGAAGAACACCACAAAAACTTTATAAACTAAAGTGATATTTGATTCCTTGCTCACAGAGTCCAGGTAAGGAATTATGATCTGAATCCAACAGGGTTGACTACTTGCTGTAACAAAAACAAAATAGCCCAGCAAATCTTAACATTTTTTTTCATTGAAAAAGTCTCAAAACATAGTATTCAAAATGAGCAGGATGGAATACAAAATTACTCAACATACAAAGAACCAGGACAATTTTTTTAAGAACCAGGAAAATTAAAGCAATTTTTAGGGGTGAAAAATTGAACACATACCAATAATGATATGACTAAAATGTTAGAATTTCTGGACAAAGATTTTTTAAATAACTATTATAACTATACTCTGAGAAGAGAAAGAAAGTATTCTTGAAAGAGAAAGACAGAACTCCTCTGAAAAGCAATAGGAGATGTAAAAAGAACCAAGTGGAAATTCCATAACTGGAATTACAACAATAGTAATAAGCAAATTCATTGGAGATTCAATATCAGAGGGTAGATGACAGAGGAAAGAGTCAGTGAACATGAAGATAGATTAATAGAAATTATCAACCTGAATAACAGAGAGACTAAAACTGAAAGAAATGAGCACAGTGTCAGGTAATCTCAAAAGGGCTAACCTTAGTTTCACTGGCATTCCAGAAAGAGAGAAATACTGGTACACAAAAATATTTCTGGAGTGCCTGGATGGCACAGTTGGTTAAGCATCCACTCTTGGTTTTGGCTCAAGTCATGATCTCGGGGTCATGAGACTGAGTGCTGTGCCAGGCTCCATGTTTAGTGTGGAGTCTGCTTAAGTACTTTCCATCTTCCTCTTCCCCTTCCTCTGTGCTCTCTTTCTCTCTAAAATAAATAAAATCTTTAGGAAAATGTTTCATGAAGTAATGACATAAAACTCCCCAAATTTGGTGAAACATCTAAGTTTAATAATTCAATAAACTCAGTGAACTCAACAGGACAAATTCAAAGAAATCCACACCTAGACACACCAAAATCAGACTACTGGAAGCCAAATATAAAATAGAACATGCACATATTATATATACATATAAAGTAAACTATATAGTATATATAATATAATATAATATAATATAATATAATATAATAATATATCATATATACATACATTTTTGTATGCATAGAGAAGACATTTAGGAAAAAAGTAGCACATATCCTATAAAGAAACAGAAGATTCAAATTACTTCAGATTTTCCACCATAAAGGACAAAATTAGCTGAACAACTATATTTTAAATACTGATAACAATGATAGAAAGAAAAATGTTACCTTAATCCTACATCTAGCAAAATGATCTTTCAGAAATGAAGCCTGAAAACAAATATTTTGCCAGATGAAATAATAACAGAAAGAAACCTGAACTCTCATAAATGAAGAGAAAAAGGAAATGTGCATATATGGTTAAATAAAATAGACTTTTTTTTTGCCCGTTAAGTTTATTAAATTGTGTGTGGCTCTTGAAAGCTAAAATTATAACATTTTCTAGTGTAAATTTCAACATAAGCAGACATAATATATATGACAACAACAAAAATGCAAGAGGGTAAAGGCCTGTATTTAGTAAGATTTCTTTATTTTACAAGGTTAAATAATAACTCTATGCAGTTTGGGTAAGTTTTTATATGCATGTTGTAATCACTAGAGAAGCATTTTTTTCCTTAAAAGACAATGTACATATTAAAAATGGAATTCTAAAAATAACTCAAATAACTTTTTTAAAAAAAAGAAAGAAAAGGGCAGCCCGGGTGCTCAGCGGTTTAGCGCCACCTTCAGCCCAGGCATGATCCTGGAGACCCGGGATTTAGTCCGACGTTGGGCTCCCTGCATGGAGCCTGCTTCTCTCTTTGCCTGTGTCTCTGCCCCCCGAACCCACCCCCCCCCCGCCCCTCGTCTCTCATGGATAAATAAATAAAATCTTTTTTTAAGACATATATATTTTTTAAACACATATATTTTTACCATCCTTTCATTTATATATATATATATGTGTGTGTGTGTGTGTGTGTGTGTGTATATATATATATATATTAGCATCTGCACCTATTTTTTGCACCTATTTTTAATAATACAAACACAGTAATTGTGGTAATGCATGGAAAAGACACTTCTGTTCCTTTCCTAATAGCTGAGCTGACTGTTCACACATTTTGGCAGGGCTAGAATTACCCAGAATGATGAGTCCAGGTGGATACAGATGTATTCAGCTCAGCAATTGGCAGGAATCCAGAAGTACAAGGCTTTGCCCTTGACATTTAATACAGGGCAAAGGATATCTCTAGGTTAGGTACCTATCAAATGGTGTTGCACAGCTTTGTGCCAATCACAGTCTTCAAATTGGTTACTTTGTCCAGGTGGGATGCAGTAAGATATGCCAGATACTCCCTGAATCTTCATTCCTTATTCTGAATTCACAAATGTGAAACATAATCAGGGCAAGGCTTGCTATGTCTGTATTGCATGACATACACTGTTGACTGGTGCCACCAATATAACATCACTACTGCAAGGATATGCCATATTTGGTGGCTTGATCCGAGGTAGTTTAGTTGTCCTGGAAAGTGCCATTCAGGAACTTTGGAAATGTAGAATAGGAAAGCAAGAAGAGCAATTATATATATATATATATATATATATATATATATATATATATATATCATGCCAACAGTATACTTTTTTAAGATTTATTTATTTATTTATTTATTTATTTATTTATTTTAGAGAGAGAGAGAAAACACAGGTGGAAGGGGTAGAAGGAGAGAGAGAGAGAGAGAATCTCAAGCAGACTCTGCACTGACCACAGAGCCCAACATGGGGCTTGATCTCATGACCCTGAGATCATGACCCCAGTCAAAACCATGAGTCATATGCTCAACCAACTGCACCATGTAGGTGCTCCTCATGCCAACAGCATTTAAAAAAAACCTCAAGTATCTTTATAATATCAAACAAAGCAAACTTCAGAATAAAAAGAATTATTAGGGACAAAAAAACATTAAAAAATAATAAAAGTCAACTCATCAATCATAGTTGTATAATAACTCCAAATGCATATGCCTCTAAGTATAGAGCTCTAAAAGTCATGAAGGAAAAGTTAATAGCAAAAACATTAATAGATAAGTCTATAATTACACTGACTCACTTCAATACTCCATTGTCAGTAATCAATGAATGAGCCAAAGAAAAATCAGCAAGGATAACATAATTGAAATTTGTGGAATATTCCACCCACCAAATAAACTATACATTATTTTCTAGCATTCATGAAACATTCACCAAGATAGACCACATTCTGAGTCATAAAACACACATCAATAAATACAAAATAAGTGGGCTTGTTGAAAGTATAGTCTTTGAACACAAGGAAATTAAACTAGAAATCAATAACAAAATATCTGGGTAATGCCCATCTATTTGGAAATAAACAAGACAAAACTAAATAATCCATGGGTCATGGCTCAAAGAAGATACCAAAGGGAAATTAGAAATATTTTGAAAATAGAACACAGGAAAAATTTAGGGGGAAAGTGGGATAATATCCAAAATATATAAAAAATTGTACAACTCAATACCAAAAATCCCCTAATAATCCAATTAAAGATGTGTGTAAAATGTGAATAGATATTTTTTCCAAAGAAGACATACAGATGACCAATAGGCACATGGAAAGATGTTCAACATCACTAACCATCAGGGAAATGCAAATTAAAACCACAATGAGATGTCACCTCACACCTGTAAGAATGGCTAGAATAAAAAGACAAGAAATGATACGTGTTGGTGAGGATATGGAGAGAAGGTAACCCTTGTACACTGTGGGGATGCAAACTATTGCAACCATTGTGCAAAACAGTATGGACATATGTCAAAAATTAAAAATAGAAACACCATGTGATCCAGTAATCCCACTACTGGATTACCCAAAGAAAACAAAAACATGGATTCAAAGAAATATGCACCCCCATTTTTACTGCAGCATTATTTACAAAAGCCAGGATATGGAATAACCTAAGTGTCGATCAAGAATATGGATAAAGAAGATGTGGAGTGTGTGGTGTGTGCATGTGTCACACAATGGAATATTACTAAGCGATAAAAGACAATGAAAACTTCTATCATATCACCTACATATGTGTTAGGTAGTACCTCCCTTAAAGGTAACAGCATAGAACAAGGCAAGTCTGTGCTCTAAACTCCAGTAGAAAAGTAGTAGAATTGACTCTTCTAAGACAGTGTTGGTTAATTTGAGATATAGTATTATTGAATATTTTTTATTTTTATTTATTTATTTTTAAATATTTTATTTATTTATTCATGAGAGAGAGAGAGAGAGAGAGAGAGAGGCAGAGACACAGGAGAGGGAGAAGCAGGCTCCATGCAAGGAGCCCAACATGGGAGTTAATCCCGGGACTCCAGGATCACAACCTGAGCCAAAGGCAGATGCTTAACCACTGAGCCACCCAGGTGTCCCTGAATATTTTTTAAAACACTGAATATTCATCCATCTAGCTATCATTATATAGCATGCATTTCTCCATGCAGACATCAGGAACATAAAGAAAAAAAATTAAATGCCTTCTGGTGCATTATACTCTCAGCATTCTTCTGATATACTGGTAGAGCTATCCCATTTTTAGAACAAGTTAGAATTAGTGTACACATCTTACCTGACTGCATGGGCAATGGTGTCACTAAGACTGATAACATAGGATAAAAATAATTGTGAGGGAAGATGATGAGTTCAATTTTATGTGAAAAGCTTGGATATGGGAATATATCTACACTTATAAGAGGCCTAGAAGAAACTTACATGTGTGTCACAATCTTTACTAGGCCATGGGTTGGTATCCTATGAGCCTAATCAAGCAGTAATAGAAGGCAGGTGTAAGGGTCTAGATGAGTAAGAGTTTTCTTATATATGTGTTAACATGACTGCTACTGTAGCCTAATGACCAGTGACAGTAGGCTCTGATCTACTAAATGGCTAAGACCATTGAAAATTATCAACACTCTGGTGAGATCAGAGGGAATTGTGAAGTGAGTAACTTGATCCACTTTCTTGATTCCTTGGTCTTATATACATGATTTACACTTTTCTTTTGCTGATCAAACAGTAAAAAGAAGTGAAAATAAATTTAAAACCTAGTCTGATTGGTCATTCTTACTGAACCTGTAACCCAGACCTGACCTGCTTCTATGGTCTGGCCTACCTTCTTGTATTTAAATTCCTAACTATGGGCAAAATCATGTAGAATATGGAGAACAGTAAGTTGAAGACAAAACTCCTTATTAAGTGCCATTATTATTTTTAGAACTTATGTATTAGTATATTTATGGGGACCCATGGTGGTCCTAGAGGTATGTCACTCAGATTCCCTTAAGGAGGGCTTGCTACAAAGGAGCATAACTGGCTGACAATCTCTAGCTACTGCTCCTTTGTACCTGACGGTGTTACACTGAGGCCTCCATGTGACTGCCCCCCTCAAACCCCATCATGCTTCCTCACTGCTCTGGAACAACTACATATGGTGAGGGTATCAGTGCAAGTCCATCTCTGCCTGAAGCAAGACAGCTGTGATAGGTACTCTTTGCTCAAGAACTTTCCATGGGCCTAGCTTTTTCAGGGCTGCCCTGCTAATGGAGGCTCTTCTTACTCAATGAATCCACCTTCCTTTTCTTGCTCCTTTCATAAATTTCAGACCTGCACTGCTTTACGTAAATTTACCACCTAATCCTGCTCCAGGCTCGCTTTATCCTTCACAGGCATGTCTCCTCATCAATCACTTGCAGCTCAAGTAATTTTGTCTCAGCCCCCACTTTCAGGAGGAATCAAGGTGTGTCAAAATGTGATCTTCATAATGAAAACAAAAGCAATGGTGTTTCTTCAAACCTTATGATTTTGTAATATAAAAGTTCATCGGCAAACACATATTATCTATGATGAACAAGACAGTAGAGATTTTGGAGAATGAATGAAAATTCTACTTGTGTGATGAAATTATCCATTTCCCAGTGTTTCTTACATATAGAGTAGGGCTGAGCAAGACTATTCACAAGCATTATTGTGGGGATTAAATGCCATGAAACATGTCAAAGCATATAATAATTACTAATTAAATATCAATTATTCCTCCTCTTCTCCAACTCTATGCTCTGCCCCATTCTCAGGCTTTTTTAGTCCTTTGGATTTTACCTTTATTTAATTGTATTTTCATAATACTCTATACTAAGTAGACTCTGGAACACCATGCTTCTTTCACAGTGTGAAAAGATCGATGTAGGGTCAGAACTCAGGACTCTGAATTTCTGTCTTCCTCTCACAGATCTTACAAGATCCAAGATGCACACATATGAGCCTTGGCTTTATCCTCACAGTAAGTTAATGCTAGAAGAGGTAGGCCAATTTTCCACAGAGAATGAATTCTAATAATATCAGATTAGTACAAAATAGTGGCATCTTAGTGAGCCATACCTTTTTTCCTCTTTGCTGCTGTTGTTGCTGAAAAACATAATCTGAGGGTAGCTATTCTTTTCTCATTATTGATTTTTCTGCACTTTCATTATTTTGGATCAGGTAAATGCTGGTTTTTTTTGTTGGTTTACAGAAAGGACATATCAAACAGAGATTTACAGCTCCCAAAGAGACCAGCCTTAAAGATAATATTTCAATGGTGGTGAATAAACAGACAAATATCTAATGGGGTAAAGCCAGACCTTCTTGCTCCATTTGATCAGAAAGCTCAGTGTCAGTATTTGTAATAACTGAGGTTTGAAATATTTATTTCAGAAAGCCTGCACCTAGCTTATATACTTTTATGTAATAGAATGATATAGTAAAAAGAGCAAATGCTCTGGAATTACTCAGACCTAGTTTTAAATGTATGCTACGCTTTTTTTTTTTTTTTTTTTTTTTACTGTGTGATTGTGCATGTTTTAAACCCCATTGGTCTCAGTATTTTTATTAGAAAAAGTAGATGAAGTAGTGTCAAAAAGACACTATAATCATGTACATAGGAATATGTAGTTTCTAAGTACATCAAATAAGATGATATATATAAAATATCAAATACTCTGCAAGATATAAAATAAGGACTTAAGCAAGTTCTTATCAATGGGCTACTGACCATTTGAAAAAGTCCCTTCATTCATTTATTCAACAAATATTTGCTGAATATTCCCTTTGGGTCAGATGATAATCTAGACACTAGCATCCAGGGATAAACAAAGATCTTGCTCCCAGATAAATATTTAACAACAATATATGATACAGAAGGGTAAACACATCAAGTAGTTATATGTTGCAAGGTAGTCTTCTAGATTGGGTGTCAGTGGTCGTTGAGGATGTGACATTTGAACTGAGAACTGAATGACACAAGGAAGAGGCAAATCATGCATAGAGTGAGAAGTGGAGTGTTCCAAAGACAAGAGCAAATGCAAAGCCTAGAGACTGCAGTTTGCTGGCAGATGTTTCAGAATCAGACAGTTTTCATAGTAAAGAGAGTGGTAGGAAATGAGATGGAGACGATCCATGAGAGAGTCACTGAAGGTCGTGTTAAAGAACCTAACATTCTAAATGTGATCAAACTCCATTGGAGAATTTTGAGCAGAAGGCTACCCAAGCCAAAAAGACTTCCTTTTTTAAGTTCTTGGTTTGAGAACAATTATCGAGTGGTAGGAGTAAAGGCAGGGAGGCTGGTGAAGGTCATGGAAGTAGCCTCAGCAAGACATGATGGATGTTTGGTCTCATAGCATTGATAAAGGCTAGTAGAAATGGAGATATTCTGGATAAGAATATCTCCCTCTCCCTCTGCGCCTCTCCACAACTCAAGCACTCACTCTCTCTCTCTCTCTCTTTCCCATATGCTCTCTCTCTCTCAAATAAATAAAATCTTTTTTAAAAAAAGAAAAAGAATGAATGAAATGAAACTTTGTTCAATGAACTGAAATTTTGTTTGTTTTCTGAACTTTGAAATACATGCAAATGTTGAAAAACACTATAGTGAATCTGATTCACTCAGCACCCATCTTCTACTACTTAAACATACAGCCAAGCTTGACACCCACTCCCTATGAATTACTTTGATGTGAACTCCAGATATCTTATTATCTGGAGTTATATAAAATATATATAATATAAATATATTTATATTTATATAAAGTATAAATAATATATTTCTAAAAAGGAAGAACCCCTTAAATACTTTAACCATAGTACTATAAAACTAACAATACTACTAAATTAGCACACCACCACCAAATTAACAATAAAATCATTGAAATCTGGTTAGTGCTTATATTTGTCTGAATAGCTTATGATTTGTTTTTCTAGTTTATTTAAATGAGGATCTACTACAGTATATACATTGCAATTATTGATGTACCTGTTAAATCTCTTTTGATCTAAGCTTACAATTTTCTTTTTCTTTGTCTCTCTCCTCCTCTTTTCCCTTTTCTTTTCTGATTACAGCTCATTTTCAATTATTCTGTAGATTGATAGGTACAGATTGAAATTTTTTCCTTTTTTTTTTGGCTAGGCTATTTCACAGATGGTTTGATTTATCACCATTAGGTGATAACCAATGTCTTGTTCTCCCTTTTTATAATAGTAATAGTCATTAATTATGTCTGTCAGATCCATTAATCTGAAAATTCAAATTTCTTCTTCATTTTTGGCTAGAACACTTCTATAAAAAGATCCTGCCCCTCAGCAACTTTTGGTTACAGTGAGGGTATAGATAAATATTTAAATCTTTCATTTTACTGACTTTAAGTGTCCTCTAAAGGTGACCAACGAGGTTTATGTTTATTGTTTAAATAATTATGAACTTATGGATTTAAATACATTTGATGATCAAATTACCTTTTACCTTCGAGGCTCTCTTCAGTTTGGCTCTGGAGTCATTTTCACACAAAATTTGGACTGCTTCCAATCTTCCTGGCATGACAAAATGAATCAAGGTTTATCAGGTGCACTTCCTGCTGCAGATTGGGTGCTTGCCATTTCTCTAGAGAGTTCTAATTCCTTTCAGTTGGAAAGAAGATTGGAAAGACATAATCCAGAATCTGAAGATATCATTGCCCCTGGATTGCTCATTATTTCTATGACTTTTTAGTAGGCAGAGAAAACATATGTAATTTTTTAAAAGATAAAAACACAACATAAGATGCTACTGACGTTTTTATTTCAAAGTCAAGCTTACAAGTTTTTGCTTGATGTCATTGGTTTTTTTACCTTATCTCTTTCTAACCACTTCAAAAATTTGATTTTTAATGATAACAAAGCAATTACCTGATATCTCCTGCAGTGTGTGTGTATGTACATGTGTGCATACAATAGTCTTAAACAATAGTCTTAAAATAAAATTATGAATACAATCTTCAAAGGTAAAATACAGAAAGCAGTTTAAGGTATTTTTGCTTCCTTATCCTTAAGGAATATACAATCAAATAACTGAGCTTAAAAGTCACATGGAATATTTCTCTAGGAATAGTATGCTACCAAATAGACACAAGTTAGGTTCATTGGTTTAATTTCTATTTTGAGTTTTAGTTATGGCTTTTTAAAAAGATTATTTAATTTTTATAACTGTCAAGGTTCTCATTACTCATCGTAGTTATATTCCATAAAGTCTTCAGGAACACTGAATTAGAGAATGCAAATTATTTCTCCTAAGGGAAGTACAAGGGGAGGTTCCTGTGAACCTCTGATTTACTTTTTGTAAACTGATCAATACATAATCTTGTTTTATGTGCACTTCTGTTTAAAGACACCTTATTTAACATATATTGTTGGTTCATTAACATTGATCTCATAGCCAACACCAGTGTAACTCATGCCTGAACAGTTTATCTAACACATATCATCTTCAGAAGGCACATCACAGCCTCCTTGCACTTATGGACATGGGACAAGCATGCTGCACTAGGCTTGGGCCATTTTAAACCATGAAATCACCATCATAAAACACAAGAAACAGAAAATACAGCACTAAATAGATCACAAAAAGGACACTTGTTTCCAGTATGAGAAATGAAATACGAAGGCAGAATGCAGCTTTGTTCTACATCAGCTGGGACGTTGATGGCAAGTCCACATTTTTGCTGCTCTGAGAAATTTTTCCCGCGGTACACTGTTAAAGCCTGTGAGATTTACTGAGAAAAGGAACACTGGGGAGAGACAAAGATTTCGAATGAGACGACAAAACTTCAGTTCCCTCCAAGTTAAGCTTCACATGCTTAATTCATTTCCAGTTGGAATTGTGAGGTAGAATACTGAATTGATGGCAGAATTACTGTTGGAGGTAAAATACCAGGCGTCGTCAGATAGATGATGTTATTTAAAGGTGTGAGACTGGATTTAAACTACTGGTAGAATGATTAAGAGGTCTGAGAACTTAATCTGAGACATTTTATCAGTAAGGAGCTGAGAAAAGAAGAAAACTGAGAGTAAATATTTTGAAAGGTGTGACCCATTAAATAAGAGAAACCAACAGAGTGTGATGTCTCCGGTGCCAAATGAAGTAAATGTCAAAATACACAACAGTCCCAAATGTTGTAGAAAACTTGGATTAAGGGCACCTGGATGGCTCAGTTGGTAAAGCATCTGCCTTCGGCTCAAGTCATGATCCCGAGTTCCTGGGATTGAGCCTTGTGTCAGGCTCCTTGTTCAGCAGGGAGCCTGCTTCTCCCACTCCCTCTCTGCCTGCTTCTCTGCTTGTGCTCTCTGTCAAACAAATTAATAAAATCTCTTTTTTTAAAAGAAAACTTGAATTAGGTAAGACCTGTTAGTTCCTATTAGATTTGGCACTACAGAGATTATTGAGATCCTTGAGAAAAGATTCTGAAGTGTGAGGGCATAAGAGTGATTCCTTTCATTGAAGTATTTTTTTTTTTTTAAACAAAATGATGGCAGGGAGCTAGCATTGGCTAAATAAATGTCTTTATAGGGATGGGGAATAGATCATGAAAGCCAATTCCTTATGTAGACTAGAGATGCTGGAATTCAGTTCATTAGCAGAGGGCAGATCTTAGAAAGGAGAATAAACTTTCATCCATGGAAAGAAGAAGATATATGGAAACAGATGCAAGTATATTTATATATGTTGTCGTTCTGAAATTTGAAATCATGTTTTTGTTGCATCTACTTCCTAATAAAATATGAAATTCCTCTTGTCTCCATGAAATAAGAAAACTTGCATATAAGAAAGCATTAGGAGAGGCTGGAAAAAAAGCAAGAGAAAATACATACCCAAGTGAGTGAGAGCCCTATAATACCTCAGCTTATATTCACATTTCAGCTTCAGTATCCTGCCTTGTTGCCGTCTCTGCATGGAGCTTCAGAATATCTAGCCTGTACACACATAAGTTTTAACTGTCTTGCCACAGTGCCCATTGTGTGGTGAGCCCCAGAACCCCTTGGTTTGCATCCACTTCAGGAATTAGAAAAAGAACAAACAAAGCCCAAGGTGAGCAGGAGGATGGAAATAATAATATCAGAACAGAGCTAAAAGAGACTTAAAATCAATAGAAAAGATCATGGAAAACAAAAAACTAGTTCTTTCAAATAATAAGCAAAATGGATAAGCCCTTAGCCAGACTCATCAGGAAAAAGAAAGGACTCAAATCAATAAAATCAGAAATGAAAGAGAAGTTAACAACTAACACCACAGAAATACAAATATTATAAGAGCATATTATGAAAAATTATATGTCAACAAATTGGACAACCTAGAAAAAATCAATAAATTCCTAGACATATATAATTTTCTAAAAATGAGTCAGGAACAATTAATAAATTTGAACAGATCAATCACTAAAAATGAAATAGAAGTGATAATCAAAAACTACCAAAAAATGAAAGCCAGAAACTTATGGATTCATAGGTGAATTCTACTGAAAAAGAATTTATACTTAGTCTCCTCAAACTATTCCAAAAAATAGTGAGGAAGTAAAACTTCCAAATACATTCTACTAAGACAGATTTCCCTGATATCAAGACCAAAGACACCATAAAAAAAAAGAAAACTAGGGTATCCCCTGGGTGGCTCAGCAGTTCAGCACCTGCCTTTGGCCCAGGGTGTGATTCTGGGGTCCCAGGATCGAGTCCGCGTCGGGTTCCCTGCATCAAGCCTGCTTCTCTCTCTGCCTGTGTCTCTCATGAATAAATAAATAAAATATTAAAAAAAAGAAAGTCTTCAGCCCTAGTGTTCTGATAGGGCAGGGTGGGCTGCAGAGAGAAGGTGGTATTTCCTTTCCCTTTCCTTTTCCCTTTCCCTTTCCTTTCCCGTTCCCTTTCCCCTTTCCTTTCCTTTCCTTTCCTTTCCTTTCCTTTCCTTTCCTTTCCTTTCCTTCCTTTGTTTGTCTCTCTTTAGCCTTTGTTTGTTTGCTTTGTTTCTTAAATTCCACCTGTGAGTGAAATCATATAGTATCTGTATTTCTCTAATTGGCTTAGCATTATACTCTCTAGCTCTACCCAGGTCATGGCAAATGGCAAGGTCTCATTCTTTTTCATGGATAAATAATATTCCAGTGTGTGTGTATGTGTGTATCACATCTTATATTTTTATCATATATATCACATCTTCTTTATTCATTAATCTATCAATGGACATTTTGGCTGTTTCCATAATTTGGCTATTGTAAATAATATTGCTATAAACATAGGGGTGCATGTATCTCTTTGAATTAGTGTTTTCATATTCTTGGGGTAAATATCCAGTAGTGTAGTTAGTAGATTGTATTCAATTCCAGTTTTCAAGATATTGATTATGATATGCCTAATTGATCTTGTGACTCACCAAAGGTCATACATACATTTTAAAACAATGGTCTAGGGTGTGACTATGGAGGCTAGTGAGCAAGATAAGGTATATAGAGAGTGGTGGGCTCATAGATTTTTTAAAGACCATGGAATGATTAATTAAGGGGGAGGGAAAGAATGAATGACAGGAACATGGAAGATCACTGAAGCCAGCAGGATAAATGCATCACTGAGGGATGGCCATTCATCTCACAATGGTGTATTATCAGGTTCCTGGTGAAGAAAAGATTCTTCTAGTAATGTATATTTATTTATCTTTATAAATTCTATACTTACTGAGTGAACAAATGATTGCCCTCTAAAGATACAAATATACTCTTATAGTGAAGGCACATAGAAATACTGAAAGCAAAATTCCACTGCAGGAGATAATCACATAAGGAAAGGAGTGCCTCTCTAGGATTGCATTCTGGAAGTGATGGATATTTTCTATTTAGATAAGAGTGTATGAATTTCTTGGTCTGCGTTATAAAAGATGTGGTTTCTTTTTTTTTTTTTTTTTTTAAAGATGTGGTTTCTAGAAGGATTCTAGAGGGTGTTAAAATGTCCCTGTTCTTGAAAGAAATATACTAGAAAGTGAAATGGTATCTCAAATAAAAGAAATAATGTTACATTTTAAACAAATTCCACAGTCTCTAACTGCAATTGTGTCTGTTACTAACATGTTTTAGATTTATTTTTCTTTGGTTATTCCTTAGTATTCAACTGAAATAAAAAAAAATAATATAGAGGTGCCTGGGTTTCTTAGTTGGTTAAGTGTCTGCCTTCAGCTCAGGTCATCATCTCAGGGTCCTGGGATCAAGCCTCCATCAGGCTCCATGCTCAGTGGGGAGTTTGCTTCTCCCTCTCCCTTGCCCCTACCCTTGCTCATTCTCTTTCTCTCATTCTTGCTCACTCTCTCAAATAAATAAAATCTTTTTTTAAAAAAATTTAAAAAATAGTAATTTACAATCTGTCTCAGTTGTGCTAAGTGAGATAAACTAAAAGGTATTTAATTTTTCACAGATTAGGTTGAAAATAGAAAAAAAGTGTTGGCAATGCCTTTGAGGTCATATAGGTGATGGTAATGATACTAAAATCAAGGAAACCCAAAAGAAAGATGATGAAACAAAGGGGCAGAGCTGGAGTCATTTGATCACCTGGCTCCAGGACTAATTTAGTTATCTGTGTTTTACATTTATTAAGGAATACACCTTTCCCTTACATTGATGAGTCTAAGATCTATAAAAGGTAAAATATTTGAAATTCTACAGATAAATGGAAGAAAATGGCCTACTTAAAAATTAGTAAAGTCACTTAATTAACATGTTTTTATCGAGGCCCTTTTACATGGCAGGTAATATGCAAGGTGCTCATTTAAGAAAATAAAACAAAATGAAAAATTTCTTACAATTAAAAACCTTAAAGACTCTTTAAGATAAATTACCATTTTTGTAAGAACAATACAACACTTATTTTTATACTTCTATTGGTGTCCTCTTCTTTAAAGTAGATTTATAAAATGAGTATTGTAGTGACTTCAGAGCTAAAATTACTTAGGGAGGCTGCCGTATTAATCAACTACTTCTCTATTTCAACGCTATTTCAAACAAATGCTTTTCTCCCCTCACATTGGTGCCATTTCTAAAGTAGGAAAACTTTAATTTGGAAGACTAATATAAAACAATTTCTTATATATTATATAATTTATATATAATGAAAGATATATGAAAATATGTAGATATATTTACATATATGTAGATATGATTTATGTATCACATAACATTGCCAAGTTAAAAGGAGCAAGATCCATGAGATTTAAAGAAAAGTAGAAAGAAAAGTCCTGGGATTGTTAGTCACTGGAGGTCTATATCTCTCATTGACACTTGGCACCTTCCCTCTGATGTGGATGAATGCAGCTGCAGCTCTCTGCCAACTATAATTTAGTTGGCAGTAATTCTACCCTAGCAGAGGGCACATGATTGCTACTTATCCAGCAGAAACAAAGGGAATGTGATGTATAATTCCATGTTCATGCTACTTCTTCATTACTATATTTTATAAATCATTTATTCTTTCTGCTTTATTTTAAACTTAGGTATTTGCGCCTGGCATGATATGTTGTATTCTAAACTACCAACAAAGTACTCAGAGAAATCAACCAAAAATAAGAGTCATAATAGAAATAATAAATTAAGAAGCTGATACTTAATGGGTCATTATTACCATTTGACAGGTAGTGTGTAAAGCACTTTGTATGTATCACTCATGTAAATGCAGTAACCTATAAAATATGCATTACTCTTGCCATTTTGTGGATGAAGAAACTGAGAACTGGATAAAATAACTAACCTGCTGAAAACTACATACTAGTATATTGCAGTTTATTTTATTTATTTATTTTATTTTATTTTATTATTTTATTTTATTTTATTTTATTTTATTTTATTTTATTTTATTATTTTTAAAAGATTTTATTTATCTATTCATGAGAGACACAGAGAAGGAGAGAGAGAGGCAGAGAGACACAGGCAGAGGGAGAAGCAGGCTCCATGCAGGGAGCCCGATGTGGGACTCGATCCCGGGTCTCCAGGATCAGGCCCTGGGCTGAAGGCGGCGCTAAAACCGCTGAGCCACCGGGGTGCCCTATATTGCAGTTTAAAGACTGGCTTTCTCTCTCTGTGTTAGGATGTAAAGTGTGTTCCAGTGTTATATTTTATGTCTCTCCAAAAGGATTAGTAAAAGACTGATCGGGAGAATAAAAAAATGCAGCACCTATTTACTCAACTATTTAAATCTCAGTAAGGAAGAATTATGGCATTAATGTGTTTTTAAAAAACCTGATAGATCACTGATAAAAATTCAATGCTGATTTTTTTTTTAAAGCCAGGCAATAGCACCTCAAAATATTAAGGAATTTGTATCAGAGCTTTAGTTTACTACAGAAGTCAGCATAAAAAGAATATTGATTAGCAAATCAATACATTTTTTGAAAGGTCTTAAACTGTAAGAGAAGATTTCTAAAACTCTTTAAATGATAAAATACCAATTGGAAACATCGATCAAACTGTTTTCGAAGACTGACATCATGTGTGTATTTTCTACTCAGTACTCAAAATGAACATCAAAAATTAAAATTACTGTATTTCCATAGGGAAATGAAAACATGAATTTAAGCTCAGCAGCAGGATTAAATCAAATTTTATAATGTTGTTGCAGAATTGCAGTTTGCTCTGCATAATTTTACATTAGCTTAGATTCTCTAATTTTTTTCTTTTTTTTCTTTCCCTCAGCCAGGCAGACATATTTTCCTTTTATTCTCAGCTGCAAATTCTGAGATTGCAACTTCTTTCTTATATATTTATGTGTTCTTCACAGAAAATAACACAGTCTTCTAACTAAAAATAGAATTTTCCTTGGACATATCCTAGATGAAATGTTATGAAATAGATTTTGGAGGTTGCTTGATAGTATAAGAAGGCAAGAAAAATACTGTGTGAGAGAGGTAAGAATGATTTTTCATTAAGTCCATTGAATAATGTTATATTAGCTTTTTTAAAATTGTTTCACCTCTTTTGTTAAGTAATATAGTCAGGAAGTTGGTATACATTTATGAGAGATTAAAAGTCAGGATCCATGCTCTAGCTTACAAATCCCTTATTAATATCCATGACCACTCATAATGTATATCCTCATGTACTCATAATAATGTGCCCATAATGTATTTTAATCTATTTGTCAGATTTCCATACACTGAGCCCCTATGGGTATCTATAGCATTCAGAGGATCCTAAACACATACTCCATGACTGCATACAATAGATGATAAATATAAATTTGTTTTTGAATGGATGACTGCACATGTATAATAATAAATTGGTCCATACTTTGATACTTTTTAGGATACAGTTATTCAGTATAGAATCAAATTATTGCTGTTCTTGGTGATGATAGTCTTTTCATGTAAAACACAATATTGGGGCTGTCCATTTTAACTTGCATTATTTAGAAATAGAATTTATATTTTTATTATCATGAGGATAAAATATTTCAACATTATTATTTGAAAATAATGAAAGTGAGAGGAGGGGCAAGATGGCTGAAGAGTAGGGTCCCCAAGTCACCTGTCTCCACCAAATTACCTAGATAACCTTCAAATCATCCTGAAAATCTACGAATTCGGCCTGAGATTTAAAGAGAGACCAGGGATCCCTGCGTGGCGCAGCGGTTTGGCGCCTGCCTTTGGCCCAGGGCGCGATCCTGGAGACCCGGAATCGAATCCATCAGGCTCCCGGTGCATGGAGCCTGCTTCTCCCTCTGCCTGTGTCTCTGCCTCTCTCTCTCTCCTCTCTCTGTGACTATCATAAATAAATTAAAAATTAAAAAAAATAAAATAAATAAAGAGAGACCAGCTGGAACGCTACAGTGAGAAGAGTTCGCGCTTCTATCAAGGTAGGAAGACGGGGAAAAAGAAATAAAGAAACAGAGGCCTCCAAGGGGGAGGGGCCCCGCGAGGAGCCGGGCTGAGGCCGGGGCGAGTGTCCCCAGGACAGGAGAGCCCCGTCCCGGAGACGCAGGAGCTGCACCGACCTTCCCGGGCGGAAAGGGGCCCGCAGGGAGGTGGAGCAGGACCCAGGGGACGGGGATGCCCTCGGGCTCCCGGGGACACTGACAGACACCTGCGCCCCGGGAGAGCGCCCCGAGCTCCCTAAGGGCTGCAGCGCGCACGGTCGGGACCGCGTAGCAGCTCCGGGGCCTTTCTCCTCGCTCGGGGCGGCTCGGCGGAGGGCGCTGTGGGGGCGGGGGCAGCTCGGGGGCTCGGGGGCGGCACCGCCGGAGGGGGCTTGCGGGGGCAGCTCTGGGGGGGCTCGGGGGGCGGCTGCACGGAGGGGGCTTGCGGGGCGGGAGCGCGAATCCACCAGCGCAGGCTCCGGAGCACAGGGCGCCGGGACACAGCCCGGGATCCCGCCTCCCCACGGGACAGGCAGAGGCCGGGAGGGCCCAGGACAGCGAGGACGCTCCTGCCCCCAGCTGAGCACATCAGCGGCCCCGCCCGGAGCCCTCCAGGCCCTGCAGACGGAGAGCTCCGGGAGTTACTGTGGGAGCGGAATCCAGGTTTCCAGAGCTGCCCCGCCACTGGGGCTGTTCCTCCTGCGGCCTCACGGGGTAAAACAACCCCACTGAGCCCTGCACCAGGCAGGGGGAGGAGCAGCTCCCCAAGTGCTAACACCTAGATATCAGCAAACAGGCCCCTCCCCCAGAAGACCAGCTAGAAGGACAAGTTCCAGGGGAAGTCAAGGGACTTAAAGTACACAGAATCAGAAGATACTCCCCGGTGTGTGTTTTTGTTTTTTTTTTTTTGTTTTTTTTTTTTTTTTGCTTTTTGATTTCTGTTTGCTTCCGCCACCCTTTTTTCCCTTTCATTCTTTTCTTTCTCTTTTTTCTTCTCTGTTTCCTTTTTTTCTTCCTTTTTTCTTTTTTTCTTTTCTTTCCTTCTCTCTCTCTCTTTTTCTCCTTTTCCCAATACAACTTGTTTTTGGCCACTCAGCACTGAGCAAAATGACTAGAAGGAAAACCTCACCTCAAAAGAAAGAATCAGAAACAGTCCTCTCTCCCCACACAGTTACAAAATGTGGATTACAATTCAATGTCAGAAAGCCAATTCAGAAGCACTATTATATAGCTACTGGTGGCTCTAGAAAAAGCATAAAGGACTCAAGAGACTTCATGACTGCAGAATTTAGATCCAATCAGGCAGAAATTAAAAAAATCAATTGAATGAGATGCAATCCAAACTAGAAGTCCTAACTTTGAGGGTTAATGAGGTGGAAGAAACGAGTAAGTGACATGGAGACAAGTTGATGGCAAGAGGGAAACTGAGGAAAAAAGAGGACAATTAAAAGACCATGAGGTTAGATTAAGGAAATAATGACAGCCTGAGGAAGAAAACCTACGTTTAATTGGGGTTCCCGAGTGGCGCCGAAAGGGACAGAGGCCAGAATATGAGAATATGTATTTGAACAAATTCTAGCTGAAAACTTTCCTAATCTGGGAAGGGAGAAACAGGCATTCAGACCAGGAAATAGAGAGATCCCCCCCTAATCAATAAAAAACCATTCAACCACCCTCGACATTTATAGTGAAGCTGCAAATTCCAAAGATAAAGAGAAGATCCTTAAAGCAGCAAGAGACAAGAAATCCCTGACTTTTATGGGGAGGAGTTATTAGGGAAAAGCAGACCTCTCCACAGAGACCTGGCAGGCCAGAAAGGGCTGGCAGGAATATTCAGGGTCCTAAATGAGAAGAACATGCAACCAAGAATACTTTATCCAGCAAGGCTCTCATTCAAAATGGAAGGAGAGATAAAGACCTTCCAAGACAGGCAGCAACTGAAAGAATATGTGAACTCCAAACCAGCTCTGCAAGAAATTTTAAGGGGGACTCTTAAAATTCCCCTTTAAGAAGAAGTTCAATGGAACAATCCAACAAAAACAAGGACTGAATAGATATCACGATGACACTAAACTCATATCTCTCAATAGTAACTCTGAATGTGAACTGGCTTAATGACCCCATCAAAAGGCGCAGGGTTTCAGACTGGATAAAAAAGCGGGACCCATCTATTTGCTGTCTACAAGAGGACTCATTTTAGACAGAAGGACACCTACAGCCTGAAAATAAAAGGTTGGAGAACCATTTACCATTCGAATGGTCCTCAAAAGAAAGCAGGGGTAGCCATCCTTATATCAGATAAACTAAAATTTACCCCGAAGACTTTAGTGAGAGGATGAAGAGGGACCACTATATCATACTTAAAGGATCTATTCAACAAGAGGACTTAACAATCCTCAATATATATGCCCCGAATGTGGGAGCTGCCAAATATATCAATCAATTATTAACCAAAGTGATGAAATACTTAGATAATAATACACTTATACTTGGTGACTTCAATCTAGCTCTTTCTATACTCGATAGGTCTTCTAAGCACAACATCTCCAAAGAAACGAGAGCTTTAAAATGATACACTGGACCAGATGGATTTCACAGATATCTACAGAACTTTACATCCAAACTCAACTGAATACACATTCTTCTCAAGCGCACATGGAACTTTCTCCAGAATAGACCACATATTGGGACACAAATCGGGTCTGAACCGATACCAAAAGATTGGGATCTTCCCCTGCATATTCTCAGACCATAATGCCTTGAAATTAGAACTAATCACAACAAGAAGTTTGGAAGGACCTCAAACACGTGGAGGCTAAGGACCATCTTGCTAAAAGATGAAAGGGTCAACCAGGAAATTGAGGAAGAATTCAAAAAGTTTCATGGAAACTAATGAGAATGAAGGTACAACCATTCAAATCTTTGGGATGCAGCAAAAGCAGTCCTAAGGGGGAAATACATCGCAATACAAGCATCCATTCAAAAACTGGAAAGAACTCAAATACAAAAGCTAACCTTACACATAAGGGAGCTAGAGAAAAACAGCAAATAGATTCTACACCCAGGAGAAGAAGAGAGTTACTTAAATATTCGAGCAGAACTCATGAAATCGAGACCAGAAGAAGTGTGGAACAGATCAACGGAACCAGGAGTTGGTTCTTTGAAAGAATTAATAAGATAGATAAACCAAAAGCCAGCCTTATTAAAAAGAAGAGAGAGAAGACTCAAATTAATAAAATCATGAATGAGAAAGGAGAGATCACTACCAACACCAAGGATATACAACGATTTTAAAAACATTTATGAACAGCTATACGCCAATAATTAGGCAATCTAGAAGAAATGGACGCATTTCTGGAAAGCCACAAACTACCAAAACTGGAACAGGAAGAAATAGAAAACCTGAACAGGCCAATAACCAGGGAGGAAATTGAAGCAGTCATCAAAAACCTCCCAAGACACAAGAGTCCAGGGCCAGATGGCTTCCCAGGGGAATTCTATCAAACTTTAAAGAAGAAACCATACCTATTCTCCTAAAGCTGTTTGGAAAGATAGAAAGAGATGGAGTACTTCCAAATCCATTCTATGAGGCCAGCATCACCTTAATTCCAAAAACCAGACAAAGACCCCACCAAAAGGAGAATTACAAGACCAATATCCCTGATGAACATGGATGCAAAAATTCTCAACAAGATACTAAGCCAATAGGATCCAACAGTACATTAAAAAAATTTATTCAACCAAGACCAAGTAGGATTTATCCCCGGGACACAAGGCTGGTTCAACACTTGTAAAACAATGTGATTCATCATAATCAGCAAGAGAAAAACCAAGAACCATATGATCCTCTCATTAGATGCAGAGAAAGCATTTGACAAAATACAGCATCCATTCCTGATCAAAACTCTTCAGGGTGTAGGGATAGAGGGAACTTTCCCTCGACATCTTAAAAGCCATCTACGAAAAGCCCACAGCAAATATCATTCTCAGTGGGGAAGCACTGGGAGCCTTTCCCCTAAGATCAGGAACAAGACAGGGATGTCCACTCTCACCACTGCTATTCAACATAGTACTGGAAGTCCTAGCCTCAGCAATCAGGTAACAAAAGACATTAAAGGCATTCACATTGGCAAAGAAGAAGTCAAACTCTCCCTCTTCGCCGATGACATGATACTCTACCTAGAAAACCAAAAGCCTCCACCCCAAGATTGCTAGAACTCATACAGCAATTTGGCAGTGTGCAGGATACAAAATCAATGCCCCAGAAATCAATGGCATTTCTATACACTAACAATGAGACTGAAGAAAGAGAAATTAAGGAGTCAGTCCCATTTACAATTGCACCCAAAAGCATAAGATACCTAGGAATAAACCTCACCAAGAGGTAAAGGATCTATACCCTAAAACTATAGAACACTTCTGAAAGAAATTGAGGAAGACACAAAGAGATGGAAAAATATTCCATGCTCATGGATTGTTAGAATTAATATTGTGAAAATGCCAATGTTACCCAGGGCAATATACACGTTAATGCAATCCCCTATCAAAATACCATGGACTTTCTTCAGAGAGTTAGAACAAATTATTTTAAGATTTGTGTGGAAGCAGAAAAGACCCCGAATAGCCAGGGGAATTTTAAAAAAGAAAACCATATCTGGGGGCATTCACAATGCCAGATTTCAGTTGTACTACAAAGCTGTGGTCATCAAGACAGTGTGGTACTGGCACAAAAACAGACACAGAGATCAATGGAACAGAATAGAGAACCCAGAAGTGGACCCTGAACTTATGGTCAACTAATATTCGATAAAGGAGGAAAGACTATCCATTGGAAGAAAGACAGTCTCTTCAATAAATGGTGCTGGGAAAATTGGACATCCACATGCAGAAGAATAAACTAGACCACTCTCTTGCACCATACCAAAGATAAACTCAAAAATGGATGAAAGATCTAAATGTGAGACAAGATTCCATCAAAATCCTAGAGGAGGACACAGGCAACACCCTTTTTGAACTCGGCCACAGTAACTTCTTGCAGATACATCCACGAAGGCAAAAGAAACAAAAGCAAACATGAACTATTGGTACTTCATCAAGATAAGAAGCTTTTGCACAGCAAAGGATACAGTCAACAAAACTCAAGACAACCTACAGAATGGGAGAATATATTGTGCAATGACCTATCAGATAAAGGGGCTAGTTTTCCAAGATCTATAAAGAACTTCTTAAACTCAACACAAGAAACAAACAACCAATCATGAAATGGGCAAAAGACATGAACAGAAATCTCACCGAGGAAGACATAGACATGGCCAACATGCACGTGAGAAAAATGCTCTGCATCACTTGCCATCAGGGAAATACAAATCAAAACCACAATGAGATACCACCTCACACCAGGTCAAGAATGGGGCAAATTAACAAGGCAGGAAACCACAAATGTTGGAGAGGATGCGGAGAAAGGGAACCCTCTTACACGTTGGTGGGAATGTGACCTGGTACAGCCACTCTGGAAAACTGTGTGGAGGTTCCTCAAGAGTTAAAAATAGACCTGCCCTACGACCCAGCAATTGCACTGCTGGGTATTTACCCCAAAGATTCAGATGCAATAAACGCCGGGATACCTGCACCCGATGTTATAGCAGCAATGTTCCACAATAGCCAAACTGTGAGGAGCCTCGGTGTCCCATCAAAGATGAATGGATAAAGAGATGTGGTCTATGTATACAATGGAATATTACTCAGCCATTAGAAACGACAAATACCCACCATTTGCTTCACTTGGATGGAAGCTAGAGGGTATTATGCTGAGTGAAATAAGTCAATCGGAGAAGGACAAACATTATATGGTCTCATTCATTGGGGAATATAAAAAACAGTGAAAGGGAATAAAGGGGAAAGGAGAAAAATGAGTGGGAAATATCAGAAAGGGAGACAGAACATGAAAGGCTCCTAACTCTGGGAAATGAACTAGGGGTGGTGGAAGGTGAGGATGGTGGGGGGGTGGGGGTGAGTGGGTGACAGGCACTGAGGGGACACTTGATGGGGGGTGTTATTCTGTATGTTGGTAAATTGAACACCAATAAAAAATTAATATATTAAAAAATGAAAATAATGAAAGCATAAGATAATTAAAATATTGATAATCACTCCCAATATTTGGGGGAATATGTTTTTAAATATCATGAAAATATATAATATATATAAAGTGTGCATATATGTGTGTGTGTGTGTATATATTATATGATATATATATATATAAAATTAGAATCTTTCATCCTGCTCTTTCTCATCTTCTTCTCACCAATATTCACTGCATTGCAGTCTACTATATAATCTTCCTTGCACTCAGGCAGCCAACATCCCTAGTCAAATAGTATCCACAGCAATTGAAATTTTATTCTAAATATATATGCATTTGTATTTATATCTTATACACATCTTATGTATTTATAGTTTAAGTATGTATATTCACTTATGTTATAAATATGTATTTCTGTATTTAGAATAAATTAACTATATAGGATATCTATCTTATCTATCTATCTATCTAATCTAGAGCAAAATCTAAATTTTAGTGAATACTGTTTGGTTTAGTGAATGACCAGTGCCCTAAGTGAAAGAGAGATCAAACTTGGCTAGTAGATTAGTATAAGCTAGTAGGATAGTAGATTTTTGTGATTCTGGAAGGCCTTGGGTTTCTTGTGGTTCTAAGGAGGATGAATGAATCAACAAGAAAAGAAACAGATATTTCAAAATAAGGTTGTGACTGAGTACAAATTTAGGGTGTGGTTATTACAAAAGGAATTTGTTATCAAGAATGTTGGGTGATTATCATGAGGTTAATCTAAATATTTTTTAAATTTTGTTTTAGAGATGTAAGGAGCTCTCAAACCTCTAGCAAAGACCTTCTAACTAACCTCTATGATTCATTTTCTTCCAGAAATAAGAAAACATGTAACTCTTTTTTTAAAAGTGATTTTATTTATTTATTTGGCAGGGAGAGAGTGAGCATGACCAGGGGAAGTGGCAGGCAAAGGGAGAGGGGAAAACAGGCTCCCCACTGAGCCCAAAGCCAGACATGGGGCTGGATCCCAGGACCCTGAAATCATGGCCTGGTCAAAGGCAGACATGTAACCAGTAAGCCACCCAGTGCCCTGAAAATACTTAACATCTTTGACACGTGTAGTTAAAATTATTTTATGCCTATAGGAAATGGCATGGATTAAAACAATGGATTAAGTGATAAGTATTTCATTTTTGTTGGCTAACTGACATTATTCTTGTATATAAGCTGGGTTCTGGACACTTTGTGATCAAAAGATAAAGTCAAACTCATTAGAAATTCAGAGAAGATTTTTAAAAAATCGTGATTAATGGACCTGGATGAAATGGTTTATGGAGAAATAGTGAAAAACAAATGACCAAAAGCATGGTTCATAATTTATGAAAAATGTGTGAATCTCAAGTTTCTCACGTAAAGAGAGTTTTTTGATGTTTTTTTTTTTAATTTAATTGCTTCCACATGCATAAGAGAAAAGTTGTTATCTGAGCCAGAGGTCTCAGTGTATTGCAAACACATGCATTGCTTTAAAATGCAAAACCAAGTAAAGCAGAAGAAATTTCCAGGCCTGAGGAGAAGAATTATCCTAGAAACATTGCTGAATGTGAAAAAAATTTTAGAAATTTATTTACAAATCAATTAGGCAAGTTGTCGTTCTTTAAAAAAACATCAGCAATGCCATACCTGAAGAAATTATTTACCAAGGACCTTAAAAGACACACAACTGACAAGGAAGACAATTGCTACAACTTTCCTTAAAGTTAACATGAACATCAGCTCACATAATCAGAGAACAGTTCTCTGATCTCATTTCCTAGTCTGTTAAAATGTGAACAATATTAGAATCTCCTCCCTAAGGTACTAGTTGCAAAACCCCACTCTACATACTGTGAAACATCATAAAGAGTGGGTTAACCATGAAGAGTCTCCAAGAAAGGTGGTAGGGGCCACTATGAACAAACTCTGATTAATACTATGTACTTTTCAGAGTTAGGAACATTTGAATGAAATGGGGTAGATAATTATTTTGTGATTGAGAAGGAAAATGCTGAAGAAGGTAAAAATTCATTGAGTACCTACCATATGCAAACCATAGTGTTGGTGCCTCATATAAGATTTTATTTAAGTTTCATAATAACCTTGTACTTACAGTCTATCACCTATGGTGAATCAAACAGAAAACTGAGGCTTAGATTATATAAATTGATACATATACATCTACATATAGAATTCCTATGAGTTAGTAAGAAATTGAGGTGAGAAATTAAACTTATCCCAGTTTGACCAGAGAGTGAGTGCAGTAGGTATGTCTGGTTTTTAAACACTGCAATCTTCTCAAAAAACATTGCAAAATCCGTTTATGTCCAAATATTCTCTTTTTGTCAGCATATACCAAATTGGAATGATGTCAACTATTACCTTTGAAGTTAAGCAATGAAAAGTTTTTCTTTTTTTTTTCTTTTCAAAATTTAATCTTCTTAAGATATGTCAAACTACTAATGCATTTAATGATAAAAAATAATATTTAAGCATTTCATAGATGGATTGCCATGAGGTAGGTGCTCTTTTCCTTCTCCATGTTTAAATCTTCAATAAGGAAAAAGTTATAAGAAAGTCCTATTTTTTAAAGTCTTATAACATTTTACTTTTCTCAGAAATATTTTATTTCAAAAGACATGAAAAGGCTGGAAGCAAAGTAAATCAGTTTCTTATTATAGAATATAAGGCACCCTGATTCAGATATGCAGGATCTGGTGCCAAATCAGGTATGCAGGACTGCCTCTGTTTCTTTCTTTCAGTTGTAGTCTGTTTTCCTTTGAGTTCAATTCTTTCTCTCTCAGGCCCTAATGGAAGAATTTTCTAGAGATAGAATCTTTGTGTTTCTCCCCAAATTCATATACCAAAACCCTAATCCCCATATGATAATACTAGGAAGTAGGGCATTTGGGAGGTAATTAGGTTTAGAGAAGGTTATGAAGGTGAGATCCTCATGACGAGAGACCTCTCTCTCTCTCTCTCCTCCACCTAGAGAATGCAGGAAGAAGGCAGCCATCTGTGACAGTGGGCACTAGGAACTGAATCAACTATCATCTTGACCTTGGTCTTTCTATCCTCCAGAACTAGGGAAATAAATGTCTGCTGTTTAAGCCACTCAGTCTATGGTATCCTGTCATAATAGCTCAAAAGTGACAAAGACCCCACCATAGGTCCTGGCTTATCTGGTCCCTAAATTTCAATCTCAGAGGGAGAGAGACTCTCTCCCAGTGATCATGTAAATTCATGCAAAGACACTCCCACTTGCCTTCACGGGGTCATGAGCCTGCCCATTTCTGTGGTGGTAGAGGCAGAGGCGCCTAAAGAGGTTATGATCAATAGTGAAATAACATGCTCAAAGACCATCTTACAAGCGATGTGTTCAGGAAATGTTAATTCTCAGTATTAATTGTTACATTTTAGATAGACCCTCTCTGCAGAGCTAACTTGTATTAGGAGAGGCATTTGAGGCAAAGGTCCTTTTATCACTTTTTATGTCACTTAAAGATAATCATAAGATTTTAGAAGAAGCAGAATCCATATCAGAACAGAACAGAAATTATTCCATTTTATTTTATTTTTATTAAGTAATCTCTACACCAAATATGGGGCTTGAACTCATGATCCCGGACTAAGTTATTCCAGAATACCTAGTGATTACTTATTTCTACTTCTTTTAAGCAATGAAGAACTCTTTATGTAAAAATATTTCACCATGTTGATTTACTGGAAATGTATTAAATGAAAAATACTAAAAATTAGTATTTACAATTTCTTAGTCAAAATATAATTTTTAAAATAGCATAAAATATACAACATGAGGCAGACAATTTACTTAGCAGTAAATATTTTAAGGTTGACAGGCCATATGGTCTCTGTTTAAACTATTTAACTGTCATTGCAGTGTGAAGCAGGCATAGAAAATACAGAAATTAATGATATGGTTATGTCCAAAGAAACATTATTATAAATTGAGGCTGCAGGCTAGATTTTGCCCATGGGCCATAGCGTGTTGACCCCTGCTACCGATAGTAATGCTTCTCACACACATACAGTTTCCAAATTGTTGGAAGTACCTTCCATGGAATCACAGTATGGTGTTCTTTTTGCTGTTCAAAAATTATTCTCTTTCTTTAGGCCCGTGGTAGGTAGGTTTGGTATTTCTCAACTCCTCTTGAATTAAGCATGGCCAATGTGTCTGTTTTTGGAAAAAAAAAAAAAGTGGCAAGTAAAATGGCCATGTGTTCCTTCTGGGAAAGAAACATGAGAAGCCAATGCATAGCTTGCCATGTTCTATTCCCACTGCCCTAATGACTTTAAAAACATGTACTGAGATTCTTTTTCTAAATGTTAGGATGAGCAGAATCTTCCTGGTGCCTTTCTTTGGACATATAAGGGTGTATGAGGAATACAATTTAATTTTTTAATTTTTTTAAAGACTTCATTATTTGACAAAAAGAGAGAGAGAAAAGAGAGAGAGAGAAAGAGCCTATGCAGGAGAACAGGGGGAGTGGCAGAGGGAGAGGGAGAAGCAGGCTTTCTGTGGGGCTCAATCCCAGGACCCCAGGATCACGACCTGAATCAAAGACAGATGCTTAACCAACTGAGCCATCCAGGTGCCCCAATTAGTTTTTTTTTAAATGACTAGGATTATAGGGTTGCTTTCTTTTTGTAGCATAGCCTAATCCATCCTGAATGATATCTCTAGTTCTATTGACCCACAGGTTGAGAATCCTAATTTACCTCAATAAATGGAGTTGTTTTAGAAGAAATGAATATATATCCATATAATGTCAGACACATTTAGGCACTGGGTATACATTGTTGAACAAAATATTTCATAGAAATGTTAGACAGTAAGAGATGCTATTGCAGAAAATAAAGATGGATAATGGAAGAGAAGCTTATGGAAAGATGATAATTGAAAGATTAACCACCTAACTATGGGGAAAACTGGAGTGTGGATGAATCTCACTATGAGAGCAATCAGCAAGTAAGTGCCTGCAGAAGCAAATGCGCTCTCTCCCTCTATCCCAATCTCTCCTCTATCTCTATCTCCTTCTCATTTCTGTTTCTCTTTATATATTGGCTTTATAGTCTTTCACTATACAGCAGCTGCTCCACAGGGCAGGAATCATGGCTCCTAAGAGTTGCCAAATCTCACCTCACAGAGCTTGTACCCCCAGATAGGGAGAGAATTTTAATTCTCAATTTCAGTTTCAGAAATCCTTGGGAGTGTATTGAGTGTGTGTATTGAGGGATCAGTTTCCCATAGATGAAGGACAATATCATAAGTATCCACTAACATACATTAACATTTATTCTTTTATACTAATATATATTACACTGAATATATCTCTCATTCCACTTGAAGCACTTCGTATGTCTTGGCTAATACGTTCATTTTCCTTGGCATCACAAAAATTCCTCAAAGGACTGTTTTTTTTTACCATAGTTATGCCTTTGGTGGAGACTACTTGAAAGTAAGAGTTAAGATTCTGTTGCTTAGACTAGAAAAAAACAGGCAAGTATCCTCTTTACAGAATCTAATACCCTTTACTTTAACAAAGGGTATCTCTATATGGCTATGACAATATTAGATTATTTGAAAGAGAACACTTTCCAATTTCTTAAATCACACCTGGATATGTAGTATCCACCTTCAAGGTTGTCCTGCCTCAGCCTTAGAGTATCTTCTAGACATGGGAATTCTGTGCCTCATACCTCTAACATATGCACAATGTTCTATCTACATGTATTGATGAAGCTTACTATTCAAGAAAAAATAGATCTCACAGATTATTAAATGTTGTTTTTTTCTAAAAAGTTATTGAGAAGAAAAATTCTGAAAGCATTAATGTTTTTGTTGAGTGTTGAGCTGTTAGTGAAATGAAAGAAGTTAAGAGTAAAAACAACTCCTGAAGCAATCTCAGATTTCTTCTTGGAAATGTGAATGGAAGAAAAAGCTGCTGAGCAAACATCATGTCTATGTGGCACTGCCTGTAGTAATACTCTGTATGCAAACCCTGTCAAATGGTATTTGGGGACTGTAGGCCAAAGCCGTGGGAAATATTCATTGGGCAGTAATATCAAGCCCAAGAGCAGACATCCCTCTGGTTTTTAAATCAGCAAAGAAAGAAGGGCAATTAGCACTCTATATGGAAATGGAATTCTCGATAGAGATGGGTGAGTACAATCAATACTCATAATTGGGGAGAGCACTTCAGACAGCTGCATGTAGTGTGACACAGTTCCTAGTGATCACAGCACTGAGGCAGCTGCCAGAGCTTCCTATGGACAGTCAAACTCAGAAGCAGGCTATTATTGAACGTGAGATTGAGTTATGTTTCTCAAATTCTTAAAAGCTTGCAGACCCTTTTTAAAGGAAGAGACTATCCTTTAGAGAAATTTCATATAGTTGGGTAAAATAAATAGACATTTTCTACTTGCTCAAGTGTACCTTGTTTCAGTTATTAAACTGTAAACATCTTGGGAACATTAAGTAGCTGTATTAAGAAAGATAGAATGGGATTTTGGAAAGTCAGAAGGCTGGCAGACATAACAAGCAGCCAGGTAATGGAAGTCCTACAGGTGAAGTGGACCTGGGCTTTAAAATATATACTTCTCAGATGTCAGTTAAAGAAACACATTAAATAACAGAAAATTATAATTTAGTGACATTTTTTGTATATTTTTAAATTGGAGTTCGATTTGCCAACATGTAGCATAACACCCAGTGCTATTCCCATCAAGTGTCCCCCTCAGTGCCTGTCACCCAGTCACCCCATCCCCCCGCCCACCTCCCTTTCCACTACCCCTTGTTCGTTTCCCAGAGTTAGGAGTCTCTCATGTTCTGTCACCCTCACTGATATTTCCCACTCATTTTCTCTCCTTTCCCCTTTAATCCCTTTCACTATTTTTTATATTCCCCAAATGAATGAGACCATATAATGTTATTCTTCTCTGATTGACTTACTTCACTTAGCATAATACCTTCCAGTTCTATCCACATTGAAGCAAATGGTAGGTATTTGTCGTTTCTAATGGCTGAGTAATATTCCATTGTATACATAGACTACATATTCTTTATCCATTCATCTTTTGATGGACACCGAGGCTCCTTCCACAGTTTGGCTAATGTGGATATTGCTGCTATGAACATTGGGGTGCAGGTGTCCTGCCGTTTCCCTGCATCTATATCTTTGGAGTAAATCTTTTTTTTTTCCTTTTAATAAGACAAGAATAATAAGGCTGTCTAATTTAATAAGGCTGTCTAATGGTTTATCTATCTTATTAATTCTTTTAAAGAACCAACTTCTGGTTTTGTTGATCTCTTCTACAGTTCTTCTGGTCTCTATTTCATTGAGTTCTGCTAGAATCTTTATTAACTCTCTTCTTCTGCTGGGTGTAGGTTTTATTTGCTTTTCTTCTCCAGTTCCTTTAGGTGAGAGGTTAGCTTGTGTATTGGAGTTTTCCCAATTTTTTGAGGGATGCTTGTGTTGCAATGCATTTTCCCTCTCAGAACTGCTTTTGCTGTATCCCAAAGATATTGAACGGTTGTATCTTCATTTTCATTAGTTTCCATGAATCTTTTTAATTCTTCTCTAATTTCTTGGTTGACCCTTTCATCTTTTAGCAGGATGGTCTTAACCTCAACGTGTTTGAGTTTCTTCCAAATTTCTTCTTGTGATTGAGCTCAAGTTTCAAAGCATTATGGTCTGAAAATATGCAGGGAACAAACCCAATCTTCTGATATCGGTTGAGACCTGATTTGTGACCCAGTATGTAGTCTATTCGGGGAGAAAGTTCCATGTGCACTTGAGAAGAATGTGTGTTCAGTTGCGTTTGGATGCAAAGTTCTGTATATATCTGTGAAATCTATCTGGTCCAGTATATCATTTAAAGCTCTTGTTTCTTTGGAGATGTTGTGCTTAGAATATCTGTCATTTGCAGAGTGTGCCCTGTTGAAGTCTCCTATTATTAGTGTATTATTAATTATGTCTTTACTTTGGTTGTTGATTGATATACTTGGCAGCTCCCACCTTAGAGGCATAAATATTCACGACTGTTAGATCTTCTTGTTGGATAGACCCTTTAAGTATGATACAGTGTCCCACTTCATCTCTTACTACAGTCTTTGGGATAAACTTTAATTTATCTGATATGAGGATTGCTACCCCAGCTTTCTTTCGAGGACCATTTGAATGATAAATTGTTCTCCAGCTTTGCATTTTCAGGCTATAGGTGTCCTGTAGGTCTAAAATGAGTGTTTTGTAGACAGCAAATAGATGGGTCTTCCTTTTTCATCCAGTCTGAAACCCTGCGTCTTTTGACAGGATCATTTAGCCCATTCACGTTCAGAGTTACTATTGAATGATATGAATTTAGTGTTATCGTAATACCTATTCAGTCCCTGTTTTTATGGATTATTTCTTAGGGCTTCCTATTTCTTTTACAGGGTTCCCCTTAATATTTCTTGCAGAGCTGGTTTGGTGGTCACATATTCTTTCAGTTTCTGCTCATCTTAAAGCTCTTTATCTCTCCTTCTATTCTGAATGAGAGCCTTGCTGGATAAAGTATTCTTGGCTGCATGTTCTCATTTAGGACCCTGAATATATCCTGCCAGCCCTTTCTGGCCTGCCAGGTCTCTGTGGAGAGGTCTGCTGTTAATCTCATATTTCTCCCCATATATGTTAGGGATCTCTTGTCTTTTGCTGCTTTAAGGATTTTCTCTTTATCTTTGGAGTTTGCAGGTTTCACTATTGAATGTCGAGGTGTTGAATGATTTTTATTGATTTTGAGGGGGGGGACCTCTTATCTCCTGGATCTGAATGCCTATTTCCCTCCCTAAATTAGGGAAGTTCTCAGCTATGGTTTGTTCAAATATGCTTTCTGGCCCTCTGGCCCTCCTGGCACTCTCTGGAACCTCAATTATACATAGATTTTTCCTTCTGAGGCTGTCATTTATTTCCCTTAACATTTCCTCATGGTCTCTTATTTTTTTTCTCTTTTTTCCTCAGCTTCCTTTGTTGCCATCAACTTGTCTTCTTTGTCACTCACTCTTTCTTCTACCTCATTAATCCTCATCATTAGGACCTCCAGTTTGGATTGCATATCATTTAATTGTTTTTTTAATTTCAGCCTGATTAGATCTAACTTTTGCAGTCATGAAGTCTATTGAGTCCTTTATGCTTTTTTTTTTTTTCCAGAGCCACCAGTAGCTTTATAATTGTGCTTCTGAATTGGCTTCTGACATCAAATTGTAATCCAAATTCTGCAAATCTGTGGCAGAGAGTACTGTCTGATTCTTTCTTTTGTGGGGTGAGTTCTTCTTTCTAGTTATTTTGCTCAGTGCAGAGTGCCTGTATGAGCGGCTGAGTCAAGAATATCAACCACATCCTAAGTAAATTTCACCCTAGATGATTCTGCCAAGATCAGAGACCAGAAATTGAAAACAAAGATAGAAGGAAATAAAACAAAAGGACACTAAAGTGAAAAACAAAATTTAAAACAACGTAGTAAAAATAAAAGGCGAGGAAACCTGAAGAAGATGAGAAAGAAAAAAAAAAAAAAGAAAAAGAAAAAAAGAGAAGAAATAGGGAGCAGGGACTGGGAGATGATGGTGAAGAAGTTGTAGTGGGGGGGGAGAATGTAGTCTACCCGAGGAATCCTAGAGGGTGATCCTCTTGTTTCTGAGTATATTATGTTCTGTATATTAGAAGATGCTTAATCCCAAAATTATATAAACCAGAAATACTTGTAAAGGGGCCCCAACTTTGGCCACCAAAACATAAATGAGATAAAAGAGGGGGGCAGAATGGAATGAGGAATCTCACAGAATGAACCAGCATGTATACCACTTGGTTCTGGTGCATACTGGTCATGTTTAGAAGGCATTAACTTCCGCCATTGTAGAACAAAATGAGGCAGAGAAAACAAAAAAACACGAAACAAAACAAAACATATCTTGTATATCTCCCCAAATTAAGTTGAGTATGTTGAAGGGAATCTAGAAGTGGAAAGTATATCTAGGACCTATAATTGTAGAAATATGAAAGTCAAAAAGGAACAATCATAAAAATGAAGACGTGGTAAAACATTGTACTTAAGGTGGAAAAGAGAAAAAAATTGGAAATTTACAGTCTGATATAAAATTGAGTTGTCCTGGGAAAGGAAGAAAAAAAAAAAAAGGAGGGCTATCCTCTGGTTCTGTATACTGTAGATCCCTTGACTTCCCCTGGAGCTTTCCAGTGCTGCTCAGTCAAGAACTTGCTCATCCCCTGTCCTCCCAGCTGGTCTTCTGGGGGAGGGGCCTGCTGTGCTGATTCTCAGGTGTGTGCACCTGGGGGAACTGCCCTGCCCCCTGCCAGGTGCACAGCTCAGTGGGAGCTGTTTACCCCAGAGGCCTCTGTTCCCTGGCGGCCCCCCTGCATTCCAGGCACAGGGGGACACCAGGAGGAACAACCAACAGTGGCAGCGGCCAGTTCTCCAGCCCTGGAGTCAGCTCCCGCAGTAACTCCCGCGGTCTCCCAGTCCGCACTGGCCTGGATGCTCCGGGGCGGAGGGCGCTGATCTGCACAGCTTGGGGCGCCCAGTGGCAGGAGCGTCCTCGCTGTCCTGGGCCCTCTGGCCTCCGCCTGTCCCAGGGGAGTGGCAGGATCCTGGGCTGTGTCCCCCGGCGCCCTGGGTTCCAGGGCCTGTGCTGCTGGAATCGCGCTCCCAGGGCCCCGGCTCCGAAGGCAACAGGGCAAGCCCCCTCCCCGCGGAGCCCCCACTGGACCCACCGGCTTCTCCTGAGGCCCCCGCCAGTGCGCTCCAGCCCTTTACCGAGCTCAGCCCGTGGTGTGTGGTGCGCTCTCCCCCGGGGCGCCCTCCTCTGTTAGTGAACCCAGGACACTGGAGGCTCCACTCCCCCCCTGTAATCCTGCCCGATTTCCCTGCTGAGCGCCTTTCCATCTGGGAAGAATACCGTGGGGATTTTTTTAAGTTTAAGTTCCCGCTTCTCCGGGGCTGGGCTTTCCTCTCCCCTAGGCTCTCCCCTAGGCTCTCTCCCCGCCCCCCTTAGCCCTCCCCCACTAGATTCTTTTTTATCCCCCCCCCCCCACCTTGTTAGAAGCGAAAACCCTTCTCTCTGTAGCGTTCCAGCTGTTCACTCTTTAAATCTCAGGTCGAATTTATAGGTTTTCAGGATGGTTTGAAAGTTATCTGGGTAAGTTGGTGGGGCCACGTGACTTGGGGACCCTATTCCTCCACTATCTTGCCCTGCCCCCCCCAATTTAGTGACATTTCTATAAATTGGGTGTTGGAGCCCATGATTTGAGAAATTACGCAAAAATATCTCCCTGAGCCTTCTGACCTGCTACAATTCCTCCTCTTTCTCTGGAGGCCAACATGGCATGCAAACTTGTCAACTAATAAGGGACCTAATTTATTTGAAATGTGTCCTACATAGTAGCAGTTCCTAAAATACACTTTCCAAAAGATGGTAAGGTATGGTCATTACAAGAATGTTTAAAAAAAAAAAAAAGATTTCGTTTATTTATTTGAGAGACAGGAGAGAGAGAGAGAGAGAGAGAGAGAGAGAGAGAATGAACAGGGGAGAGGAACAGAGGAAGAGGGAGAAGCCGACTCCCACTCAGCAGGGACCCAATGTGGGGCTCCATCCCAGGACCCCAAAATCATGACCTGAGCGGACCTTAACTGACAGAGCCACAAAATGGATCATCACAAAAATGCTTTATAACTAAGATTCGATTCTCTACTGATTTAAAATATGTTCATGTTCCTTTTCAAAGCGCTGCTCTTTCTCTGTTTATTTTTATTTCTTACCTTTTTTTTTTTCTTAATGGATCATTCAATGGGAAGAGAAAAGGTTAGAGACTTTGATTTACCTTCACCATACACTCTTGTGTTTCAGTTGTTTACATGAATGTGGCAAATTCAGTTTGCTTTTTAAAATGTATTTTCCTGGGTGCCACTGGAGCATAGGCTTTTTTTTTGCATTTATAATAGCAAAGTACATTTGATCAATTATCAGAAAAACACAAGGGTCATTGGTGTGGTGAATGTATGTATTTTTTATTATTTGAAGTTTCCACATAATCTATCTCCATTGAGTAAAAAGAATATGAGAGATTGTTGTATTTAGTAATAAACACAGTTTAAAATAATTTTCATTTCTAGAACCATTCACAACCATAGATATTTAGCACTTTTTTCAACTATCTTAGTTATTTTTCAGCCAGAGCTTATTTTTTCCCCAAATTTTTATTTAAATTCTAGTTAGTAAAAAAACAAAAACTCTAGTTAGTTAACATATAGTGTAATATTGGATTCAGAAGTAGTATTTAGTGATTGCCACTCACATATAACACCCAATGCTCATTATAGCAAATGGCCCTCCTTAATACCCCTCACCCATGAACCCATTGCCCCCATAATTTTCTCCATCCAGCCTCAGCTTATTCTCTATATTAAGAGTATCTTATGGTTTTCCTTTCTTCTTTTTCCTTCTTCTTTTTTTCGCTTCCCACATGTTCATCTGTTTTGTTTCCTACATTTCAAATGAGTGAAATCATATGGTATTTGTCTTTCTCCGACTGACTTATTTAGCATAAAATACTCTAGTTCCATTCAACTTGCTGCAAATGGCAAGATTTTATTCTTTTTGATGCTGAGTAATATTTCAGTGTGTGGGGGGGAGTATTTATATATGCCACATATTCTTATCCATTCATCAGTTGATGAATACTTGGGCTCTCTCCATAGTTTGGCTATTGTGGATAATGCCGCTAAAAACATTGGGTGCATGTGCCCCTTTGAATCAATATTTTGTATCCTTCGGGTAAATACCTAATAGTGCAATTGCTAGATTATAGGGTAATTCCCTTCTTTTAAAGATTTTATTTATTTATATGAGAGAGAGAGAGACAGAGCACATGCTCACATGAGCAGGGAGAGGGGCAGAGGGAGAAAGAGGAAAGGCAGACTCCCTGCTGAGTGTGGAGCCCCATGTGGAGCTTGATCCCAGGACCTCCGAGATCATGACCTGAGCCAGAGTCAGACACTTAACTGACTGAGCCACCCAGGTGCCCCAGGGGTGCTATTTTTAACTTTTTGAGGAACCTCCATACTGTTTTCAGAGTGGTTGCACCAGTTTGCATTCCCACCAACAGTGCAAGAGGGTTCCCCTTTCTCCACATCTTTGTCAATACCTCTTGTTTCCTGTGTTGTTAATTTTAGCCAGAGCTGAAATTATAGTGGAAATTTTTCTTTCAGTATTATTATAAATAAGGCATTTCCTTCATTTTGCTTTCTTATTTTTTTCCTCTTAAAAAATTTTTTTTTTTTTTTAAATGACAGCTCTGACTTTTCTTTGACTTCAGACTTTGGAAAGGGCAGTAGAAATGTGAACGAGTATTGTTTCTTCCCTAAATTGCTAACATGAATGTAAAGTTTTAAGTGACATAGTTCCCATGAAGTTCAGTGTAACATTGCAAAAAAGACACTATGGTGCCCTAATACAATTAGTAGACATATATTAAAACAACTATTATAACTATATTCCATATATATAGAAATGTAGAAGAAAGCCTGGGCATGTTAGAGAGAGGACACATAAGATATAAAAAAGACTCAAAGTGAATTATTAGTAGTGAAGTAAACAATGTCTGAAAGTATATCAGAGTGGATTAATGGTAATGGAGATTAGATATCGACAGAGAAAAGTTAGGCAAATCTGAGTACACAGCTATAGAGACTAGTCAAATGAAATATAGGGAGGCAAAGACAGAGATAATCATGAGCATGAGTAAGCTTTAGGTCAATTTCAAGTGACCTAAGATAGTTACCTCACACAAGGTTTATCTCTATGCTGTGCACACAGTAGGTATTCGAATGAATGTTGAGTGCATTGCATTAAACTCATTATAACCCCACGGATTTATCAGGCTTTAAGACTTTTTTTTTTTTTTTTTTTTTGCTGTCAAATTTAATACTGGACGGCTAAACCATAATTGGTTTTCCAGAACAAGTTGTGTGTTTGCTTGATGATTAATTCACTATTTCTTTAAAATGTTGCAACTTGGGGAAAAAAATAAAAATGTCCAAAGTGAGCATGTATTAAGGCTAAACATATTTGATCTAAATACAGAAAACAAGCAAACTGAAAAACTCAGAGTGGAAGCTAATTAAACTTCTCTCTTTTAGCCACAAATGCTAGTTAGGGAGTGTGGCTCAGGCCCTTAAATCTTGAAGCTGACCATCAATCCTTCCTTAGTCTAGTGTGGGTCTAAGATGTGGTACTGCTGCCAAATGATGCTATGCTCAGGAAATGGTAGAGTGATATTCCTCCCAGTGGGAGAAAGCTGATTAGGCTAATTCATCTATTTATTCACTCGACCAGGGAATAATTGTTGAGAACTCACCATGTGCCAAGCATGCAAGGGGATATGAATGAGACATAGTACTTACTCTCAAAGTCAAAAGGAAGAGACAGGAACAAGCAAGCAACTACCAATATATACTGTGATGAGTGCTAAGATAGAGCTTCATGGAGAGCGTGAACAACTAGGCAAGTTTTAACCCGCACATGTAGGATGAATCTTTACTTAAGAAGTACTAGACTTGGGGCGCCTGAGTGGCTCAGTGATTAAGCGTCTGCCTTCAGCTTGGTCATGATCCAAGGGTCCTGGGATTGAGACCCTGTGTCGGGCTTCCTGTTTAGCAGGGAGTCTGTTTTATCCTCTCCCTCTGTCCCTTACCCCAGTTATGCGCTCAATCACTCTCTCTCTCCCAAATAAGCAAAATATTTTTTTTGAAAAAAGCACAGGATTTGAGAATTACGAAAATAACACATGTAAAAAAATTCTAGAAGCATGGCAAGTAGTTTCTATTTGATATAAAAATATACAGTATTAAATTGGAATGCCTTATCTCAAATGGATTCTAGTTAGTGAGGCTAGGGTGTTTATGTGCACCCTAGCACACTATGTGATTTTTGTTTTTTTTTTTTTTTTTTCTTTCTTTTTTTTTTTTTTTTTTTAATTTTTTTTTTTTATTTATTTATGATAGTCAAGGAGAGAGAGAGAGGCAGAGACACAGGCAGAGGGAGAAGCAGGCTCCATGCACCGGGAGCCCGACGTGGGATTCGATCCTGGGTCTCCAGGATCGCGCCCTGGGCCAAAGGCAGGCGCCAAACCGCTGCGCCACCCAGGGATCCCTGATTTTTGAACCTCAGATGTTTACACCTTATTATCTGTTATGAATTAAAATTATTACAAGTTTGCAATGTAAAATGGTGTCTAAAAAGGCCACATTTGTCCATCAACTGGTGAATGGATAAACAAAATGGGGTATAGCCATACAACGGAAAACTAATAAGCCATATAAAAGAAATATCAATAACCTGTAATATCATGGATGAAGCTTGAAAACATACCAGCTAAAAGAAGCCAGATGAAAAAGACCACATACTGTACAATCACACTATATGAGCTTCCTAGGGCTACTGTAAAAAAAAAAGCATCACAAACTGGATGACTTAAAGCACAAAAATGCATTGCTTCATAGCTCTGGAGTCTAGAAGTCTGAAATCAGTCTGTGTATAGGTCCATCCTCTGAAACCTATAAGGGAGAATCCTTCAGTGAAGCTTTCTAAATTCTGGCGATTTGCTGGCAGTTCATGCCTTGCTGCTCCAGCCCTTCAACCTCTGCCTCTTTGGTATCATGTGGCTTTCTTTCCTTGCATATCTGTGTCTCTTTTCTTTGTGCGAGGATGACAATGATATTGAGTTTACCATATGACCTCATATTAATTACATATGCAGGAACCCTCTTTTCAAAGTAGCATACATTCTGAGGCACTGCAGGTTAGGACTAGAACATGTATTTTGGGAGGACAGAATTCCACACATAGCACCCATTTATATGAAATATTCTGAACAAATAAATTCATAGAAGCAGAAAATAATGGCTGTTACGGGGCTCAGAAGAAAAGGGAATTGAGAGTGACTATGGATATGGAGTTTTCTTCTGGAGTGATGTGTTTTTGGAGGATCTCAATGACTGCACAGCACTGTAAATGTACTAAATATCACTGAACTGTATACCATAAAATGGTGCAAATGGTAAACTTTAGGCTGTGTATTTTACCACAAGAATGAATGAATAAATGAATGAAGAAGAAAGAGAGAAAGAAAGGAAGGAAGGAAGGAAGGAAGGAAGGAAGGAAGGAAGGAAGGAAGGAAGGAAGGAAGGAAAGGAAGAAAGTCAGGGTAGGTTATTCTTATTTCCCTTGGTCACACTGTAAATATACTCATTTTCCATTTTGAGTGCTCTACCTTTGTCAGCATTCCCTGTCCTACCAACTCCTGCCATGAACCTGGAGTCAGCTGTCTCCTTGCTGAAGTTCACTCACTTTCTTGGTGTGTTCTGCACTCCACAAGTTTTATTGCCTCCTTGAACCGAAATTATTGTAACTACTTTATTTATTGATGTTCCCACTCTCAGGTTTCATTAGAAATGAACTCTCCTGGTGTATTCATAACCAAAGAGCAGTGTGGTATCTCCTACTCCTACGGGCAGCTCTCCCCCATCCTTCTCCTGCTGAACCATTTAATATCTGCGCATAAAAGAGTGAGAAGTGGTAAGATCTTTTATCTCAGAAAGGAAAGCACATGAGCCATTTTTCTACACATCAACTTTAAGTTGCTTTCGCCAGGGTGAAGCAAAGTCTGCTCTGTTTTGCATGTTTTGCTCTGGGCAATCATTCACATTGGTGGGGACCCATCCTTGCTGGACCACGAAACCCTGGCAACAGGCAGCGGGGGAATACGGAAGGAAGGGAGCTAGCAGGAAAGAGTTTGTTTGCAAATGGAGTGAAAAATAACCTTAATGAAATCGCATATGCAACACGAGTGTTAGATCTCCCTTGCTTCCAAGGACAGTTACTACTAGACTCCTTGAGTTCACATATTTGTCTTCTTTACTTCTAAATCTACCCCTGCACAAGTAAATAATAGCTACCATAAATTGGCAGTAGCACTAATAACAACAAATAAAAATAGTTAATATTGGAGAGTGGATCTTTTTTTTTTAATTTATTTTTTATTGGTGTTCAATTTACTAACATACAGAATAACACCCAGTGCCCGTCACCCATTCACTCCCACCCCCCGCCCTCCTCCCCTTCTACCACCCCTAGTTCGTTTCCCAGAGTTAGCATCTTTACGTTCTGTCTCCCTTTCTGATATTGCCCACACATTTCTTCTCCCTTCTCTTATATTCCCTTTGACTATTATTTATATTCCCCAAATGAAGAGAATATATAATGTTTGTCCTTCTCCGACTGACTTACTTCACTCAGCATAATACCCTCCAGTTCCATCCACGTTGAAGCAAATGGTGGGTATTTGTCGTTTCTAATGGCTGAGTAATATTCCATTGTATACATAAACCACATCTTCTTTATCCATTCATCTTTCGTTGGACACCGGGCTTCCACAGTTTGGCTATCGTGGCCATTGCTGCTATAAACATCGGGGTGCAGGTGTCCCGGCGTTTCATTGCATTGTATCTGTGGGGTAAATCCCAACAGTGCAATTGCTGGGTCTTTTGCCTTCGTGGATGTATCTTGCAAGAAGTACTGTGGCCAAGTTCAAAAAGGGTGTTGCCTGTGTTCTTCTCTAGGATTTTGATGG